>NC_091119.1:136446960-136614460 GCF_040183065.1 Periplaneta americana
GAAAAAATCCTCTGTTTTACGGAGCTGACCCGCAAACCAAGTTTCCTCTCGAACACTATTTTCTCATGCGCATTGAGAACAGTCAAAGAATTACAATATATAGAGAGAGATATAGTTCGTTTAGTTTTGAGAATACATCTGGAAGATATGCCAATGTACTTAGCCACATGTCATCAGCTGATGTGCAGCGAAAAGAAGGCGAGAAACACCACGTTCATAGTGCTTTAAATCCCTCTTTTGTTGCTGAGAGTAGAGTGGGAATTCGGTAGACAGAATGGGTAATAAATTTCATAAAATGTCAGTACTGGGAGAAAAAGTGAAAGGTGATTGCCATGTGTCATTTCCAAATTCTGAGATTTTCAGCTATAGTTTGATACGCAATTCGCTTGAATTTTATTTTTTCTTCTGTACTTTCTCACGGACCACAAGAGCAGACCTCGGGTGATTGCCATGTGTCATGTCCAAATTCTGAGATTTTCAGCTATAGTTTGATACGCAATTCGCTTGAATTTTATTTTTTCTTCTGTACTTTCTCAAGGACCACAAGAGCAGACCTCGGGGACCACAGGTGGTCCGCAGACCATAGTTTGAGAAACGCTGAAGTAAGCTGATCCGGACTATACAGTAGGATCTGCCCGTAAAATTGAGTCAGCTCTTTTTCAATACACCCTGTATGAGGGCATGTGGTAATAGACACTTCTGTGGAGTGACTGGAGTCGTGTTAACAAGCAGGGCCCACGTCGCCTTGGTGTTGAAAGGGCACAAAGAGGATCAGCTTGTTAGCGCGCTCGGCCACCTACGAACCCGCCCTCAACTTGACCTCCGCCCCAAGCGCCGCGCCCACCTGCACTGTGACATATGAAGCATTCTTCTCACCCCGGGCTCCACCTAGCGGACACATCAACGATACCGTAGCGCCGGTTCTTCAAACATGGACATTACCTCACACCAAGTGGATTTTAAGGAATGGTTAATTACAGAGCAGTACGATATAGAATCTTCAAAATACATAAATTCACAGTTTACTTTAAGAATTGGCCCCGTCAGCATAATTCATCTTCGTTTCTGGAAAGATTTTGAACTAAATCCAAAGCCAATCACAAGAAACAGGACTCTCTTGGCCATGTGACCTACTATATATAGGGGAAACTCGGCTAATTCCGCAGTACAGGTAATTCCGCAGTAGTGCATATATGATTTTACGCGGCTTTACAATAGCGTGAACGTAAGTTTTGAGAGGCTGTCAACAGGAGGCATGTCCTCTGCAGTGCTATAGAAAAAAATCAAGGATATTGGTTGACACCTCTGTCGGCAATATAGTGAAACATCGAAAGTTGGCTGTTTTTCGTGTTTTGCTACACAGCCGTGAAGAAAGTGATCATTGTTACATATAAATTGCAGTGGCGGCTCGTAGTCAAATGTTCAGGGTAGGCAAAATTTACAGAACATTTTTATGTAATTCCCGCGATTCAATGACAGCTCGCTTTCATCATGCCCCCCCCCCCGAAAACTTAACTCTTGCTTACATAACAATACTGTTACATCAATGAGCCGTCTCATAATTTGTCGGTTTTTTCTAGTTTATTGTTATACTGTTGTCTTGCAACCCTTGTTGTTCAGACAACATTTCCGAAATTGGATTCAAATTCTTTTCAAGTCTCTTTAGACTTACCGAGTTACAAATATGATCTGATTCCAAGTACCTTCTTTAGATTACAATAACAAACGTGATCACCTACAGCTTAGCTTTAACTTCACTTCCTGTTAGCCATTTATGTGTTTCATACCATACTTACTTACTTACAAATGGCTTTTAAAGAATCCGCAGACTCATTGCCGCCCTCACATAAGCCCGCCATCGGTCCCCACACTGTGCAAGGTTAATCCAGTCTCTATCATCATATCCCACCTCTCTCAAATCCATTTTAATATTATTCTCCCATCTACGTCTTGACCTCCCCAAATGTCTTTTTTCCTCCGGCCTCCCCAACTAACACACTATATGCGTTTCTGGATTCGCCCATACATGCTACATGCCCTGCTCATCTCAAACGTCTGGATTTAATGTTCCTAATTATGTCAGGTGAAGAATACAATGCATGGAGTTCTGTGTTGTGTGACTTTCTCCATTCTCCTGTAACTTCATCCTTCTTAGACCCAAATATTTTCCTAAGAACCTTATTCTTAAACACCCTTAACCTATGTTCCTCTCTCAAAGTGAGAGTCCAAGTTTCACAACCATACAGAACAACCGGTAATATAACTGTTTTATAAATTCTGTCAGATTTTTTGACAGCAGACTACTGTAGATGACAAAAGCTTCTCAATCGAATAATAACAGGCATTTCCCATATTTATTCTGTGTTTAATTTCCTCCCGAGTATCATTTATATTTGTTACTGTTGCTCCAAGATATTTGAATTTTTCCACCTTTTCGAAAGATAAATCTCCAATTTTTATATTTCCATTTCATAGTGTTTCATACCATGAAGGCTTAAATTTTCTTGCACCTTTAGCACTGACTTTATGAACAATAGAGCTTAATGCAGGAGTGGGTCGTCCATTTTCCAAAATACTTATCTTTTCAATGTCATTACGACGCGAAAACGGACAACGTAACAGTTTACTTATTATATCAGTCATAATATAATATTATTGTTATCACTTACATTAACTATAAATCACCAAATATACATAACATTAATATACAGTACGTACTTGCAAAAATCACATTTTCTAAAATACACTGTTAAAAAAAAACATCTTTTAAAACACACTGTTTAAAAACTGTTATACTACTCGTAACAATCTACGTTCCAACTCGTGAAACTTTCAAACGGAAATTTCGCAAATCGTAGGTGTTCGATAATGCTCGTGGGTTCTCGTTAGGGCAGGCAGAATTCTAGCGCGCTGGCTTAAGCATAGAACGCATGCGCTAAGAAAGCATTTAGAATAGCGATCTCTTTTAATGCTTACTCCAGGGCCAGCTTTGAAGTTACGTGGAAGGTCGGCTAACTTCGCTTCTGCCTACCTTCTGACGCATCGTGATCTGTCCAGTGTATTCTTGTCGCATAAATCGAACTGCCAGTAGTAAGCAACGTCCAACTAACCCTCAAAAAATCCCATTCATAGTTAATTGAAGAATTTCTAAGCACCTAGACAAGAGTATATAATTATATAAGGTTTTCCAAATGTGTTGGGGTAGTTAATAAATATCCACTTTTAGGTTTTTCTAAATGTGTTGAGGTAGGCTTAGCCTACCCTGCCTGCCCTGAGGAGCCGCCTCTGATAAATTGTTACTTTTGTGTTACTTTCATAATGTATTTCATAATTATTTACGACTGCGTAATTAGCCAAGTCCTACTGCGTATTTATCCGTACTGTTGCGGAATTACTCGAGTTGTTCTTTTTCAACTGTAATGTGTGTACAACTAAATATATTTGCATTTTAATAGGTCTCTTTATCTCATTTGGTAATGAAAGGTTTCGTCCATGTCTACATATCTAGATAATATTTTTTCAATAAACATTTTGATAAAGGTATGATAGATTTGCTTCTTAATATTGCGCAATTAGCCGCGTCTCCCCTACACTTATTTACTTATGGCTTTCAAGAAAGCTGGAGGTTCATTGCCGCCCTCACATCAGCCCTCCACCGGTCCTTATCCTGTACAAGATTAATCCAGTCTCTATCATCATATTCCACCTCCCTCAAATCTAGTTTAATAATATCCTCCCATCTACGTCTCGGCCTCCCAAAGGTATTTTTCCCTCCGACACCCCAACTAACACTATATGCATATCTGGATTCGCCCATACGTGCTACATCACCTGCCCATCTCAAACGTCTGGATTTAATGTTCTTCCCCATAATACAACAAGTAATTCCTATTTGTGATATGCTGTTCCCATCTAACCTAACCTCTTCTACTCCTACGAAGTCTGTTCTATAGCTAGTTCTTTTGCTACTAATGTTACCCCTTCTGTTCTACCAAGGTGGGTAAAATAAAACTGGCCCGGAAAATCTGTAATATTTACATTTTTATATATATTTATAGTTATAAGACAAAACACGTCCAGTCTTAAACTCTTGCGCAAACAGTTCCGCACAACTTTTCTATGAATTGTGCTTCGTATAACACTCGACAATGAACACGCGCTGTTTTATCGTGAGCACCATTTTGTGTTGCATTCAACGGGCTACTAAAAACGTCTGCTCCTCTCGCTCACTCAAACATAATAAAACAGCAAAGCCCGGGACAGAGCATGCGGGAGATGCGCATGCGCGGACATGTGACAGCAACCCACTGTTGCATCAAAATCACGGTTTTCTGCATTGTCAGGGTCAGTTCTGCGTCAGTCTTATACATAAAAATTAATATATTTCATATAAATTTTTCGCGCGCCAGTTTTCTTTTGCCCACCCCGTATAAAGACTAGTTACATTCCAAGTGCCAAATCTCATAACTTTATTCTTTTGCTGTGGTAGTGCCAGAGAATCAGTCCCATTCAGAGGCTTATTGTATGGTTTCGTAACAAGGTTTTTTTTTACGGTGATGGGTTGTTAGCCCTTCGCCCAACCCCCAAGCTGGAGGACCACCCCTTATCGGCTGTCCATGACAGCGTTAAAAAATATCTGACCCATACTAATCGATAGTGATCGACAATGTGTTCGTGTAAGTATGGCTTCTCTAGTTATTACTTGTATGAATAGATGGCAAAGGTAATAATCAGTGTCGCCAATAGTAAATAAACGTACCCGCATTATATAATTCAAAATTTCATCCCTCTCTAATCATTGTAAAAAGCACTAGATTTAGCGGGAAACCGCTTACACTGTCAAACATAAGAATGATTTATACTTAATCTATATCATCAGTAGCTAGGGCAAGAAGAAATCAAGTCACCTACGACGCACATAGTTATGCGTAAAGCCAAATGTCGCAGACTGATACGGGACTGTACAGTCTCTGATACGACAGCAGCACGGAGAGATTAACGTTGTTTTGTAGTCGTACCGTGTTTATAGTCTTTTCTACGGCTACGTGAACTTCAAAAATGTTAGAAACGTCACTTTCTGCCACATTAAATGCATTATTGGAAAAATGTAATACACAAAAATTCCAGGGGAATTTCAACACACATTTCTTCAGCTAAGCATAATATGTATTGTTTCCTCACTTTCAAAGAGTCATTGAAACAAGCTCATAGCATAGCAAATTATTTGGTAAGAGACATTGTTATTTTTCATTTAATTAATTCATTCATTCAACAATATACCTCTACTAGAAACATCAACAACCAAATTTCATGGTTTGCATATTAATAATACAATAAATTGGAAAAATCATATCAAAGAAATAACCCCCAAACTGCAATTAGGTCGTTACAACAATTTCTAAACAGCAGTATCTTAAAGACAATATATTTTGCCTATTTTCGTTCCATTATGACCTACGGAATAATATTTTGGGGAAATTCTGTAGATAGTAAAAATATATTCTTATTACAAAAAAGAGCCATTAGAATAATAGTTGGAGCAAAGGCTAGAGAATCATGTAGATTATTTAAAAAAAATAATTAGAGATTCTAACCTTAACAAATCAATACATATACTCTACAATAAATTTTCTCTTATGTAATAAAGAAAATTTTCCAACTAACTCAGCCATACATAGTATAAATACCTGCAGAAGGAATGATTTTCATACGCCATCATCAAATTCATCATGCTTTCAAAGGGGAGTGCGTTACATGGCGATAAAAATGTTCAATAGTCTTCCTGAAGACATTAAGAATCATAGCCAAAACCCTGCATTATTTAAGGTAAAACTAAAAAATTACTTAATATCTCACACTTTCTATTCTGTAGATGAATTCTTGACATTTCACAGTACTGTGTAAATATTACAATACTATTAAATGGTAAACATATTACATGTGCGAGACCTCATTCATATGAATATTTGATACATATATACTGTTAGCAGTTTTCATTAAACTGATGTTGAATACGGGCACAAAGTCATTTAATATGCGCTCCTGCATATATATGACGTGTATCGTCTCAAATGCAGGTAGTAAGGCCGTAACATAATATTACGAGGGGGGTTCGGCTGGCACCGTGAATCGTGTTCCGGCATAGCTCAGTTGGTTAAGAGCACTCATCGCGCAGAGCTGAGAGGTCCTGGGTTCGATTCCCGGTGTCTATCTATCTATCTATCTATCTATCTATCTATCTATCTATCTATCTATCTATCTATCTATCTATCTATCTATCTATCTATCTATCTATCTATCTATCTATCTATCTATCTATCTATCTATCTATCTATCTATCTATCTATCTATCTATCTATCTATCTATCTATCTATCTATCTATCTATCTATCTATCTATCTATCTATCTATCTATCTATCTATCTATCTATCTATCTATCTATCTATCTATCTATCTATCTATCTATCTATCTATCTATCTATCTATCTATCTATCTATCTATCTATCTATCTATCTATCTATCTATCTATCTATCTATCTATCTATCTATCTATCTATCTATCTATCTATCTATCTATCTATCTATCTATCTATCTATCTATCTATCTATCTATCTATCTATCTATCTATCTATCTATCTATCTATCTATCTATCTATCTATCTATCTATCTATCTATCTATCTATCTATCTATCTATCTATCTATCTATCTATCTATCTATCTATCTATCTATCTATCTATCTATCTATCTATCTATCTATCAGTGTTCTGCCCAAGGGCAGGTCTTTCACTGCAAACCCATCTTTCTCCATTCTTTCCTATTTTCTGCCCTCCTCTTTGTCTCTTCATATAATCCATTTATCTTAATGTTTTCTATGATCTGATATCTTCTTTTGTATCGAACTCTTCTCCCGTTCACTATTCCTTCCAGTGCATGCTTCAGTAGGCAGTTTCTTCTCAGCCAGAGACCACACGAATTCCTTTTCCTCTTCCTGATCAGTTTCAGTATCATTCTTTCTTCACCCACTCTTTCCAACACGGTTTCATTTCTTATTCTGTCTGCCCACTTCACAGCTCCATTCTTTTCCATATCCATATTTCAAATGCTTCTAATAGCTTCTCTTCACTTCGTCGCAATGTCCATGTTTCTGCCCCATACAATGTCACACTCCATATAAAGTACTTCACTAGTCTCTTCCTTAGTTAATTTTCCAGATGTCCGCAGAAGATGCTCTTTTTCTATTAAAAGTTTCCTTCACCATTGCTATTCTCCTTTTGACTTCCTGGCAGCAGCTCATGTTACTGCTTATAGTACACCCCAAGTATTTGAAGCTGTCCACTTCCTCTACTGCCTTATTTAGAATTCGAAAGTTTACCTTCCTTATTTTTCTACTTATGACCATAGTCTTAGTCTTGTTTGCATTTATCTGCATCCCAAACTGCTCACAGCTGTTATTTAGCTCCAGTAGCATATCCCTTAGTATCATCTCCTCTTCTGCTAACAATGCCATATCATCAGCAAATCTTATTCACTTTAATAATAATAATAATAATAATAATAATAATAATAATAATAATAATAATAATAATAATAATAATAATAATAATAATCATCCTGTGAAGTACAAGTCCCAAAAGAACTGTTAGGCCTGCGTCCTGAAAAAGCGATTTTCTTGCCATCTTTTCATAGGTCGACAAAGTGACCGTTTCCCATTTGGACGTTACTTCATTATTGCCTTAGGGATCCTGGATGAAACCATTCCTGAGACGTGTTCCTTCCAGTTTAACTGATATCTGAAGATATAGTCCAGTATTGATGACACATTAAGTTCTTGAAGAATATCTTCATTTTTCTTTCGATCTCATTTAGTGTAGCCAGCTGTACGGCGCATGAATCTAATCTCGCAAGCTGTTAGTCTGCTTTCATCTTTTGTCCTTATAGTCCATGCTTCAATCCCATAACATAAGACTGGTCGAGCTGTTATTTGATAAAGACGTGTACGAGTTGATTTTTGTACTAATGAAGATTTAAAACTCTATTAATGATGCCCATTTTACAATTTTCTCTGATAAACCCAAATTTTCAACAAAGGAAAGTTTATATCCTAAATATAATTAAACTCATTAACTCTTTCTAAAATTGTGTTATTTAAACAATAATAATAATAATAATAATAATAATAATAATAATAATAATAATAATAATAATAATAATAATAATAATATGTAGTAATAAAATTATATATCAATAATAAAATAATAATTAATATAATGAATAATAAACATTATATATGGGACGTACTTAAACTAATTACATGTGGTCTTACTGATGATTTCGGTCACCTGCCGCCATTAAGCCAAATACGAATATTCAGTCGTTTAAACCCACTCTATTAATAAATAAGAACTGCCATCACTCAGTCAGCTAGCCAGTGAGTCACTCAATATATCAGTCAGACAGCCGATCAGTCTCTTAGTGGATTAGTAATTTCACAGCTGCTAATAAGCTTGCATAAAACCTTACCATAGTCCACATATTACCTCTGGCTGTAGCTTATAAATGTTGTAATAGCAGCACGGACAAAACTTTCTAAAATTACAGCTTACTGCCCAATAAAACTAAATAAAAAAATTTCTTGTCGGTATTGTTTCACCGACTTCGTATTAAAGGGCAGCAATAAACGGTTAAGTACATCCTCTCCATTCAACAATAGAATTGATACGTTGTCTATCCGGCAGCAAACACATTTTCCCATTGCATCAATGAGTCCTGTGTTCCAAAGGTTTAACTTATAGCTGTGTCGCAAGAACAAGCGGCTTTTCTAAAGGTAGGTACTCGTCCACGATGCTAGTTATATAGCGCGCTATTTTTAATAGCGTAAAAGAAATATCACATCACGTTTACACACATCGCCAGAATAGCGCACTCTTTGCAACTTTTTATATGGCGCTAGAAGCTGTCAGGAAGATCTTGCAGCACATGTTTACATGTCGCTATGAAATTCGGACTAGATTCTCTGGCGCAAGAGCATTCTACTTGACCTTGTAACACTGACAGTCGCAGTAAAGCCTTACTCGTTCACGTGTCTATTGTAATTATTTTTACATTTTGACCTTACACAATTAATAAAGTGAAAATGTAATACAAAATCTATACTAATAATAAATCTGTAGCCGAAATTTTTCTGGTAATTTTCGGTTTTCCAAAAATAATTGGTCCTAACATAATATGTTAATTATAATTATAATTTATATAATTAACCACCCTGAAACCGAAAGTCGCCTTTTTGAAATTTTTGTCTGTCTGTCTGTCTGTCTGTCTGGATGTTTGTTACCTTTTCACACGATAATGGCTGAACCGATTTATATGAAAATTGGAATATAAATTAAGTTCGTTGTAACTTAGAATTTAGGCTATATGGCATTCAAAATATTTTATTTAAAATGTGGGTTATAAGGGGGCTTGAATTAAATAAATCGAAATATCTCCCTTATTATTAATTATCATGAAAAATATTACATAACAAACGTTTCTTTAAAAATAATTTCCGATACGTTTTATTCTATGCAAAATTTTGATAGGACTGATATTTAATGAGATAAATGAGATTCAAAATTACAATAACAACGCCATCTAAGGCGGTGTAATGAAATAAAAAACAAATGACTTCGTCTATAAGGGGCCTTGGACAACGACAATCGAAAGCTATGAAACATAGCCTACAGAGAATGTTTCTGTGTTTGTATGAAGTAATATCGGAAGCTAAATTAACCGATTTGTATAATTAATTATTAATTCACCATTGGAAAGTGTAGTTTCTCTAGATAGACATAATGCTATAATGTTATTACAGTAACTTCTAAGTGAATCGAAGTGAGGTAGGATTAAAATAGCTTCTTATGCACAGAAAACCTTCTAACGAGTGCAGCGGAGCGCACGGGTACGGCTAGTGTTAAATAAAATAAGAAATACTCTTGATTATACTGTATGTCAATTCACAATATCAGAACCTTTCCTACACATTATATACCAAACACATACATACATACATACATACATACATACATACATACATACATACATGCAAACATACACACACACACACACATACATACATACATACATACATACATACATACATACATACATACATACATACATACATACATACATACATACATACATACATACATACATACATGCATAAGTGTTCTGTCCAAGGACAGGTGATTCACTGCAAAGCCAGCTTTCTCTAATCTTTCCTATTTTCTGCCTTCCTCTTAGTCTCCGCATATGATCCATATAATATCTTAATGTCGTCTATGATCTTATATCTTCTTCTACCCCGAACTCTTCTCCCGTTCACCATTTCTTTCAGTGCATCCTTCAATAGGCATTTTCTTCTCAGCTAGTGACCCAACCAATTTCTATTCCTCTTCCTGATCAGTTGCAGTATCATTCTTTCTTCACCTACTCTCTCAAAAACAATTTCATTTCTTATTCTGTCTGTTCATTTCACACGCTCCATTATTCTCCATATCCACATTTCAAATGCTTCTAGCCGTTTGTCTTCACTTCGTCGCAATGTCCATGTTTCTGCCCCATACAATGCCACACAAAGCACTTCACTAGTCTCTTACTTAGTTCTTTTTCCTGAGATCCGCAGAAGATGCTTATTTTTTATTAAAAGCTTCCTTGGCCATTGATATCCTCTTTTTGACTCCCTGGCTGTAGCTCATGTTACTGCTTATAGTACACCCCAAGCATTTGAGGCTGTTCACTTGCTCTAATGCCTCATTTAGTACTTGTAAGTTTACCTTCTTTATTTTTCTTCCAACGACCATGGTCAGCATCCTGTTTACATTTAACTTCACCACATACTGCTTCATAACTGTCATTTAGCTCCAATAGCATGTCCCTTAGTGTCGTCTCCTCTTCTGCTAACAACGCGATATCATCAGCAAATATTGTGCACTTTATTCTTCTTCCTCCTGCTTTTAACTCTCTTATGTTCTGAAAACAGTTCTTCACCAAATTTTCCAAGTAGATGATGAACAGGGTAGGTAATAAAGGGCATCCTAGTCGTACTCCTCTCCCTATTTCACTTTCTTCAGACATTTCTTCTCCTATCTTGACTTTGACTCGTTGTTTCATATAAACGTTACTAAACAGCCTCCTGTCTTTCCAATCCACACCTATTATATTTATTATTAATGGGTTAGTGCAGGGCTGGGCGATTCTTGTTAGCTTGAGCGTACTACAGGTACCTGTCTCCTGCTACTCCCGCAATTGCGTGCATCATAGAAAATACTGTCCTTCCCATTGAAGGTTAAACGGGTAATAGCGCTCAGAGAGAGGTTAAACGCCCGGACCTGTGAGTGTGTTATGTAAATCATAAATATGATATACAAGATGGCCCATATCTCAGCAGATATTTGTTTCCGGACACATTTTTATAGGAATTTTTTTTCTAGTTTCGACTTATACTGCATACTATAAAAATATGCGACACTTTAAGCACACAGTATATACATGTACTGAAATAAATGAAGATTTAGGTCCTACATTATATAAATAATACAATATATATTATCATTTATATCAATACTTGCGGTATTTTCTATTTCTTCTGCAGTTTTTCTTCAATAAACACAATGGAGTATCTAGCACCGTACAGAAGACTTGCTGCGCTAGCTGCAATATTATCTAACCAGATCATGCCAGAAGGAGGCAGCACCAGACTTTCCTTATCGCTGTGTACATGGCGAAAGGATCGTGTTGCAAGGCAGAAGCCATTTGCTCGCTTTTTCCTCATAGACTCTGCAAGCTAACAGCTCGCTGTGCAGTTTACACGGTGAAATAGCGACCTTGCGCTGGAAATTCATTACAATGGACAGGATCCGTGGACGAGTAACTTTACACCTCTGCTGTTTATTGTATTCCATAGGAAAGCATAAGCGAAATTTTAAAGTCCTGACTCTATTTTACTTACACTTTAAGCAGGATATTATTTTAGTTATCCTACCTAGAAAATGGGCGGCAAAGGATAATTGTATTTCCCAGTCTCTGATCTGTTCAAAAACCCTGATATAACTGATATTTAACCCTTGTGGTCAATTTCGGTGAAGTCCGAAGGGCCTAATTAGTCAAATCCACTCTCCTCACCTCCACGCTGGGGCTCCCTGGGATCTTATTAAGATGCGAAAGAGAGAGTGGTGTGCGGAAAGCAACGGGAAGCTACCGCATTTATCTTTCTTAAGAAAAACTGAAAACATAGCATGATTTTCTGCGGACCTCTGGAAAAAGAACTGAGGAAGAGACTAGTGAATTGCCTTGTATTGAGTGTGGCATTGTATGGGGCAGAAACATGGACATTACGACGAAGTGAAGAGAAACGACTAGAAGCATTTGAAATGTGGATATGGAGAAGAATGGAACTTGTGAAGTGGACAGACAGAATAAGAAATGAAGCTGTGTTGGAAAGAGTGGGTGAAGAAAGAATGACGCTGAAACTAATCAGGAAGATGAAAGGGAATTGGCTGGGTCACTGGCTGAGAAGGGACTGTCTCCTGAATGATGCACTGGAAGGAATGGTGAACGGGAGAAGAATTTGGGGTAGAAGAAGATATCAGCTCATAGGACGACATTAAGATATATGGATCATATGAGGAGACAAAGAGGAAAGCATAAAATAGGCAAGATTGGAGAAAACTGGGTTTGCAGTGCAAGATCTGCCATTGGGCAGAACACTAAATGAATGAAAATGACCTAGAAACTGTGCTTAGAAAGTGCTTTATGAGATATTAAGTAACTCTAGTTTCTTAATTAGTAATATTAACGAAGTCACCTGTAATTCGAAGTTATTTTCATGCTTGTGATAGAAAATTATTCCGTATTTCGCTTATCATCACAATTATATTCTATCAAGTGGAATAACCTATTTCACCTTATTTGTCACAAAATATAAGTAATAAGAATTTTTTTATTCACTATTCCTTACGGGTCAAACATTCCGCGACTCGAAGAATATATGAAGTCAGGGTGAATGTGTCGTTAATGAGCGTGTAGCACGAAGATGGTTCCAGCGTTTTAATAATGGAGCAGAAGACATTAAAGTTTACATGTCCTGGGTAACCTAAGGGAATACACGCAGAGTGTCGGAAGAAAACTCACAAAAATGTAGGCCTACACGCAGTTTCTCAGAAAAACTTTGTGCTTCAAAATATACAATACATCTCCACATTTAAACGCTTAGAAAGTCACACAGAAGTCGCAGATCTGTACGCCATCAATTGACACCTGAACAGGCTCAACGCAGAATAGATATCTTTCGTCAGTTTATTGCTAATCTTATGGAGGATATATTTATCAGGAAAATTGTCACATGTGATGAGAAATGTGTAGACTACATTGTCGCAACTCTAACACCTTGAAACAGTGGTTCGATTCTCCTCAGCCTGTCAAAGTTGTCGATAAACAAAATCGGTTTGGCCAAAAATAATGTTATGTGTCTGGTGGAATTTTAAAGGTGTTACTCGCTGAGAGTTTCCACCATACGGATTTGCAGTCGATGCGGGTCTTTATCCTAAACAGAACTAGTTCATTAAGTTCGGAGATAGAGGTACTCGGTATTAGTTTATCCAAATAGAATTCTATTGAAAAAGGACAATGCAAGACCCCATATCGCTTGAACAATCATGAAAAAAGTCCAGGAATTGGAAGGAATCGAACTGATATTACACCAGACATATAGCCCTGATATTGCGCTTCAAATTATCACCCGTTTCGATTCCCGCGTGGAAGAAATTTCAAAAACGCGGAAGATGTTGAAATGGATATCACCGAATTCTTCGAATAAAAAACCAGAAACTGGTACCGTCTAGGGATAGGAAACCTCGCTGAAAGGTGGCTCGTCATCGTCATCGTCATCATCATCATCATCATAAAATACACCATGGTTTAGGCCCTTAGGCCTGTTCCATTTCCAGGAAATCAGAACTGTTCTCTCCATCTCTTTCTGGGCCTGCAAGATCCCTTCTACCAACTGGCTGATATGGGAACATCTATAGCCTACAGGAGTGCGGTTTATATCCATTCTCATCAGATGTTGGTATCACTGCTGTCTAGAAGAGTCTATGAAGTCAAGAAGACTTTGTATTTGTAACTCTTCACGAATTTCACTGTTTCTCTTCTGATCTTTTAATCTGTAACCAGCAATAGATCTCAATAATCTCATCTCCGCTGCCTCTATTCTTCTACGTTGTTGCTTGTTCAGTACCCAATTTTCGGCTCCATATGTTAACAATGGTATTGCCATTGTCTCATAAAATTTCAGTATTGTTTCTTTCCGAACTCTTTTCATTAGAGTTCGTTTCATTGTTCCCAGGAGCTGTAGAAATCTGGAGAGTTTAGTTTCTTGATCGCTTGGTTGGTCATATGTAATATTACACCCTAGGTAATTAAAATTTGAAACCTGTTCTAAATTGATATCATTGATTGAAATTTTGGTTCATTTGGGTTGAGATCCTATGAATCCGAAAATTTTTGTTTTCTTTGTAACTTAGATAGGCTACCTTCAAATTGTAATCGAAAGTTATTTTATACATGCAGAATACTGCTTTTTGTAGATTGTGCATAGAACCTAAAGGTCTTTATATTGAAGTTTAAATTAATTTTTTGTCAGAACACAACTCAACTAAATTTTACTCCAAAGCCAATATTACTTACGGGACAGTATCTGTATGTACAGATAAGACATTAAAATTTGGAGCGAGTCTTGATGCGAGTCCACCTGTAAATAGGCAACAATTTCGCACAGACTGTCCACAAGTAGCAAATATACAGGAACTCTTGTTTTCTGCACATGAGCAGCGAGTTTTAAGCGGAATTCATACAAGAAAGAAGCTCCAAATTTTATTTCCGTATCTGTACAATGCATGCATGGTAGGCCTACGTACGAATTGACAATTTTATTGAGTACAAATCCCGTGCCTACTTATTACATGACTGCACATACAATTTTCTTTCCTGTGACGGTGAGAAGAGGTTGGAACCCTATGCTGACCCCTGGCTGTTGGGGGTCGGGCCAGTAATGACTGAGCCCGCCAGTTCTCTATTGTCTTCCCTGGGAACCGAACTCCCAGTCTTCCTGCATGAACTGACCATGGGTCTCTACACAATGCAGGCGTTGCATTAAAACCGAGATCTCTGACATTTAAATCACAATCTTGTGTATTGTTGCTTGTGGCTCCTATTGGGAATTGACCTTTCATTTTAAGGTGGTTTAAATTGACACTTTCTATCTTCCCTGGGAGATGAAACAACTGCTCATCTCTTTTTAGTTTGTGAAAGGATGTGAAATCGTTCTTCTTCCCTGACAATTCTTGGTGTAGAAGTGAGAAAAATGTACCACTGAATTCATTCATTCATTCATTCATTCATTCATTCATTCATTCATTCATTCATTCATTCATTCATTCATTCATTCATCCATCCATCCATCCATCCATCCATCCATCCATCCATCCATCCATCCATCCATCCATCCATCCATCCATCCATCCATCCCATAACTGAATTACTTTCAAATTTAGTAACGAATTTATTCATTATTCCATACTTAATTTTACTCTTTATCATTCTTCTGAAATTAAAAAAATCATCTCGCAAATTCTTGAAGATTCCCTGCAGTTATACAATTTCATTTATACCACTCAGAAGGCCTTAATTAAGGATATGTTAATTTTAAATAAAATCTTTTATTTATAAGTATAATTTTAAAGTCATCTTCTAAGATTTTATTTTATAATTGATAATCAGTGGTGCTTAATTATTACATTTTATTTTTGTAGCAATACTCATATTTAATTAATTATATTTTTATTTGCTATTAATTTCCGGATCCTCGTGGTCAACCTTAATTAAGGCCGGACGATTTCTCTCTCTCTCTCTCTCTCTCTCTGACTTACAGATACTGTGTGACACAGAAGTCAGCTGACAAATGGAAAACATAGCCCTTCGTAATTTATTATGGTATTTATTTATTTATTTTCTTTCTTAACGTGCATTTGTATAACTCATTTATTCTTGTACATGGATCGTACATTCATTCCACTAAAAATGCACTTCGGGAAACGTGTATGTGTCTTTCTCGTGTTAAATTTTAAATTACCTCGTTGGCATGTTTCAGCCTGTTACCGGCCATCTTCAGAACTGCTTGTTGCTGATCTTGGCGCCTTTTGTTTGTGTTTCCTGTGGGGCTGTGTTGGTGTAGAGAAGAATACAATGCGTGCAGTTTGCGTTGTGTAACTTTCTCCATTCTCCTGTAACTTCATCCCCCTTAACCCCAAATATTTTCCTAAGAACCTCAAACACCCTTAACCTATGTTCCTCTCGCAAAGTGAGAGTCCAAGTTTCACAACCATACAGAGCCACCGGTAATACAGTATAACTGTTTTATAAATTCTAACTTTCAGATTTTTTGACAGCAGACTAGATGACAAAACCTTCTCAACCGAATAATAACAGGCATTTCCCATATATTTTCTGCGATTAATTTCCTCCCGAGTGTCATTTATATTTGTTACTGTTGCTCCAAGATATTCGCATTTTTTAAATCTAATTACGAGATTAAAATATATCTTTCTCATATTCAGTATATCTACTACAAATCTCATGAAATCTGGCCAGCATCAAATCAAACAAGTGAGAATCCGCTGGCCAATTAATTGTAAACTACAATGATTTTTGGTACAATATCGTCAGTAGGTTAGTCAAAAGAGGTGAAATATTACATTGGACATATCGTAGTTACCCAAAGTTCTGCAGTTTATACATTTTGAAATGGTGAAGTCTGTAAGTTGATCTGCGAGATTTCTTCTTTACGACTCTCTGTGTCTACATTCTATATAATCCGAGATTCCAGCCGCAGTGACCTGAAGTATTGGCGATCTGAATTCAACTCTGGGAGAATTTTATTGGTTCTTTGAGTTTACCGTAGCTCCATAAAAATATAATATTTCTGAGGCAGTAAATTTAAGTGGCTGGCATGTACCAGGAAGTGGTGAGATGTTCTTTATGACTGCTTTGTATTTTAAATATGAGGTGGAGGGGAATGCTAACATGCGCTGTTTATTTCTACGGAACAAAGCCGGTTTCGATCGCCTCCAAGGAGATACTGTGTGTAATTCCCAACATTTGCAGGAAGTTTGTTATGCCTTCGCGATGTATGAACACAGTCCGTTTTGAAAGACAGCAGTAGAGGCATGCGGCAGTTTACGAGCGTGTGATTTGCCTTTAGTGTTTCTATTACGCCGAGTAACTTGTACATAAAATATGGCGTTGCTGCGGAATGTAGACTTCAAAATTTTGACGCAAATATTTGTTTTTGACATTTCCGACAACGAATGAAGGATTTCTTCTTATAATAAGTATCAGTCTATATAAACAGATGCTCCTCTTAACATAATAATCAGATTTTGCCTTCTTTCAAAGGTTTCTCGAACTGTAAGGCGAATGTCAAGTAATCCCATTAATTTTTTAATAGCTACTAACCTTATAGTGGACATAGCGTCGTTAATTAAATGATTAAAGTAAAAAAATAAAAGTTCATCAAGTCAGTGTGTCTCAAAACACTGTCAACATTGTCATAATTGGAGACAAATTAATGTAATAATGTAAGACTAAGAATAAAATAATTGCAAGAAAATACTGGTGTTTGTAAAACAAGGAAAAAATGTCTAATAAACCACTTACTTTCTGAGATCTGAACACTTGTTCATAGGAGGTGCTCAATATGATGTCCACTCATGGCAATGCATTTTTCTCCCCTACAATACAGCAGACTACCAGATAACCATGCCGTAGTTGACACCTCTGGCATGGAATAATGATAAGTCGCAAGGAATACTGAAAACAAAAGTTTGGTTGCGGATATGACCGAGGTTCAGCAAAGATGGTGTTGTGAATTTTCGTAATCAGCATGTGTGGGCTGATGAAAATCCCCATACAGTTGAAGAAACAAGACATCAGCACCGATTCTCAATCAACGTATGGACAGGCGTTCTTGGCGATAGATTAAGGGCCATACGTGCTACCACAGAGATTAACTGGGGCTCGTTATCAGAACTTTCTTATTAACGTATTGCCTACCTTGCTGGAGTATGTGCCATTTCACCAAAGACTACAGATGCGGTTCATGCATGATGGCACACCAGCACATTTTTTCTGCAATGAGCATGAACACCTGACGCTGACACTTCAGGACTGCAGGATTGATTGGGGAGGCCCCACATCTTGACCTGCTCGTTCCCCAAACCTAAATCCCCAATACTTTTGGTTATCAAGAAGAACCAGGTAAATTTCAAAGAGTGCGTGATTCCTTACGCCGAAGGACAGAGGACTGTACTGCCATAAATGGACGTCACATTGAGCACCTCCTACGAACAAGTGTTCAGATCTCAGAAAGTATGTGTTGTAGGACCCATGTTTATTAGACATTATTTTCTACTTTTGATGCATACTAGCACCTCCTAAAATAGTGGATACATTTTAACACCCTGTATACGTAATTTATGATTGTATGTATGTATGTATGTATGTATGTATGTATGTATGTATGTATGTATGTATGTATGTATGTATGTATGTATGTATGTATGTAGATATATGAATCACCAAACAAAATATTTTATACTTAGAGGTAAGTCTATAAAATATACACAGAATAAAAATGATATCTGTGCAGATTGAAGGGGGCAATATAGACTACATGAAATAAATATAAATGATATGCGTTTTTTACTAAGTGCATGGACGCACTCAGTCTGAGCAGCTGAGTTCCTTTCCTTCGTCACTCCAATAGGGTTGCCAGACTCCTTAACGAAAGGAAATAACGATAATGTTAAATTTTTCTTTAATTTACAAGAAAAATGTCAAATTGAATAAATCATTCATTATCAATTTCTCTTAATGTTAAGAATAAAAATTAGAATTGTACGAATGGTATATGCTTACTTATAGGGTAACAATTTTTTTACCGTTTAGGAGAATATTTTTATTCATTTATTTATTTACTTACTTATTTACTTATTTATTTACTTACTTCCTTATTTATTTATTTATTTATTTATTTATTTATTTATTTATTTACTTACTTATTTATTTATTAATTTATTCATTCATTCATTTATTTATTGATTCATTTATTTATTTATTTATTTATTTAATTATTTACTTATTTATTTATGTATTCATTTATTTATTTATTCATTTATTCATTTATTCATTTATTCATTTATTTATTTATTTATTTATTTATTTATTTATTTATTTATTTATTTATTTATTTATTTATTTATTTATTTATTTATTTATTTATTTCCTGAGATAGGTATTCATTTGGGACTAATATGATTGGAATCCTTTGTTATATTCTGTCCAAGGACTAAGATGTTAAAATCTGCACAATTACATTAACCTACTTCTACTCTGCACACGTACATATGTAGGTACGTGCTTTGTGCTACGATTTTCTGTGGATTTTAATATATAAATTAGGCCTATACATATTCTTTTATTCATACTTGTGTGAAATGGAATATTTACGGAAAAGAGTTAGGATTTTTAGGTAGAAATAGACAAAGCGAAAAAAATAAGGAAAAATTCCAATAATCCTATTACGCTGTATATGCATTAATGTAAAATAGGCTGAATATACAGGGAGATTCAAGAGGATTTACCGTCCTTTACGGAGCTTATTTCCGAAGACATTCAGACCAAAAAATGTCATATAAACATTTGTCCTAATTTTAATATTTTCAGAATTACACTAATTTGAAGTTGTTTGTAAAATACCATTATTCTTGAGTTTTAAGGGTAAAAGAATATTACAGATAAAGAATGAACTATTCAGGAGTATCATTCCTTTAACTAGCTAAAATTCTGAAGCTAAAAATGTGTTGTCAATTCCACAGTTGCTTCGTACAGAATTTTTTTTTTTCGATTTTTAACTACAAAATTATATTTTCTTAAGCATTTATCACAACAATTGTTACAAATCACGCCACTCTCGTAAATTCTTTAAGACTGTACATAAGGATGCATAATTAAACTGTAAAGAATCAAGTTCCTAAAGTCATATGATATGTAACAATTTTTGTGATAAGTACGTAAGAATGATGTCATTTCTAGTTAAAAATTGAGAAATAAAATCTGTACAAAACAATTAAAAACAAATTTTTAGCTTCAGAACACTAGCCAATTAAAGAAATGATATTGAATAGTTCATTCTTTATTTGTAATATTTTTTTACTCTAAATCTAAAGAAAAAAGGTATTTTACTAACAATTTCAAATTAGTGTAAATTTGAAAATATTGCGATTAGGACAAATGTTTATGACATTTTTTGCTCAGAATGTCTTCGGAAATATGCTCCGTAAGTGACGGTAAATCCTCGTGAATCACCCTGTATATCAAATTCATTTGAACTACAAGATGTGCAACAAGATTACTGTTCTATACGAACAGTTCACCACCGTCTTGCATAGAATCAGCAGCCTGGGCGCTAATCTTCATCACGATATTCAATTTGATCTATACTCTATCTTCATCATCAAATCAGCTTGTCAACACTGAATAACTTCCGAGGTTCAAGAACGCCGTTAAGTAAAGCAAATTACAGTTGCTGTGGTAGATGCCTTGTTCTATCCGATGCCAATTACTTTCTACTGAGAAAAAGGGGGGCTAAAAATCAAGCAATAACGAGGACTGTCTTCATTGAACATTATTCGATGAGGAAGGTCGATACCATTGCAATTAATATCTTCGCGGCAACACCCATAACGTGTTGCAAGTGGACGCAAAAAGTGTATTGATGAATTACGCATTGTTAAGTAACAGAAGAACAGGTCGAAACCGAAGTAGAAAGGAGTTGTAAAACCCCTAATAATGCATAATTAGGCTTGCATAACTATCCGCAACAACATCTGTTTCCGTGGAAACCTCGACGAAAGCGGCGAGCACTTCCATATAAAGAGTAATAAAAATTATGTGTAATTATACGTTCTGGCACTGTAGGTACATCGGCGGTATCGTATTTTCTTATGCAAAGTAGTTCATTTCATTAACTTAAAGCACTGGTGCAAATAGAAATACTCAACGTGAAGAAATACTTTTGTGATTATGCTTAAACTCCACATGGACAGCAGCTTAATCAGTGCAAGGAATTTAATGCATATGAAATCTTTTATAGGCTAATCTTAAAACCAAAAACAGGAGAAATATCTAACATAAGTTAACAATTAACTGAAAAAAAATATATAAAAATTTCAAATAAATCTTTAATCTACGATTAACCGTTAAATCAAAAATAAAATTAATTACAGATAATTTTTGATCCGTGAATAATGGTTTAATTAAAATGTATGTATGTATGTATGTATGTATGTATGTATGTATGTATGTATGTATGTATGTATGTATGTATGTATGTATGTATGTATGTATGTATGTATGTATGTATATTAGAGTTGTGGGATTTAATCGATTAATGTAATCGATTAATTGATCAATTTCTGTTGTAAGATTAATCATCAAAATATTTAATCGAATAATCGAGTCGATTAAAATTAATCGGTTGTATTTGATATGAATTAGTATTTTGTTAATACAAATTCATACTAAAAATTCTGACAATATTGCTCTCTCGGAAATTGCTTATAATGGTAGTTATTTTTTAACTGTGAACCAGATAGTGTAGGGAAAATCTTTGCACAAACATTTCAGAAAGAGGTGGAGATATGAGGACAGTGACCTAGTCTACCTCTATTGAAAGTTGGAATACAATGCGAAACCCTTATTAAGTTTTAATGGTTTTCCAAGAAAACTTCCACCTTTCTGCAGCTCTTCTTCCTAGCATATGAAATACATGATTTTTTGGGATTCGTCCCCCTCATCCCTTTTAAAATAACCATGTCTATTTTTAGTAGATTATTTTACGACGCTTTATCAACATCTTAGGTTATTTAGCGTCTGAATGAGATGAAGGTGATAATGCCGGTGAAATGAATCCGGGGTCCCACACCGAAAGTTACCCAGCATTTGCTCATATTGGGTTGAGGGAAAACCCCGGGAAAAACCTCAACCAGGTAACTTGCCCCGACCGGGAATCGAACCCGGGCAACCATGTCTACACTGTGTGCAAGTGAGAGCGTAACTACCTTCTTCTCTTTGTAAAATCTGGTAATTCGATTACAACGTTATGTAGAGGAGTTTCGAAATAGATTTACTATTTTATAGCTTACAATGGAGCATATTTTGAACATTTAATTTGGTAAATTTGTTTAACTAAATTTAGTAACAACAAGTCAGTTTGCCAGGCGACGAGAGAAATCAGAAGCAGTGAAAACAAATGAATGAGATTTATAAACAATTGAATACTCTTTAAAATTGAAGTCTCATAAGTAAGGGAGTGAAGCCTAAAATGCAATCAACACTTGTTTTAATCTTCTCCCCCACAATGCCTTTCTTTAGATTTAATTTAATTAAAACAAATAATTAATTTAGACTAGAAAGTTTTGAAATGAAAGCCAAGTACATTAAAGATGATCATGATTTCCATAAGAAGTAATTTACGCTTACTATACATTTATTCAATGTCTGGATGTGAGTTTCGTGCATATATTTGGCGGTGTGCCGGTAGCACACCCTCAGAACACAGTAAGAACCGGTTTAAGTCGAAGTTGGCCCCGGGGGAGTGTCCAGGAGGGATACATAATACAGAATCATTATGATAAAATGGAAAATAATGACGTATTCAAAGCTGGTATGGTTTAAGGTAAAGAGACCTACTACTTCTCTCCCTAATAAATCCACCTCTACAATGGACTTAAATCTATTTAGTTAGAAGCGGAAAGAATCGATTTCTTTGTCATATTTCGTTCTTTCACATGTGAATTCTGTTTATTCAAGGAGCAACTTCTATATGGCCAGGTACGTTCTTGTCACCCTAAAGAAATCAATTCTCGTTTTACAAGATTGTCCTCGACTGTGCCTCAGACGCTAGATTATGGGATATAAATTTAACGAATTTGGATTCAATTGCAGATAGATGATTTAAATTTATTTCCATTTCGTTGTGAAATTGGTGTACATTCCTTGATTATATTTATTCTGAACTGCTTCTAGGTCTTAGCCATTTTTTTGTTAAGTTGTAACTTACATCTGTCCGGCTGTTTCATTTGAGGCAGATTACTGATGAACAGGCAGCGCATTTTCGTTCCCAAATGTAAGTGGATCGAGTAGTTTCTTCTGGTTGCTACATCTATTACGTCACGTAGATTAATAACTTCATAAGCAAGGTCGAATTACAAGCAGGTACGCATGGAGTCATTAAATAATAATGATGCAATGTATTATAAATATGCCCCTGTAACGTTATATGACGTGGAGAGAACATTCTCTTAGTTTAAACAAATTATATGTGATGTTCGTAAAAGATTTGCAGAATATATATTTTCGTTCTCTGCAACGGGATAGGTTTTGATAAACGAATTATTTGTGTATAAGTGTAAAATGTAAATATTGATAATTAGTATATTGAAACTAGAAAGTAGTATTGGAATATAGACCTAAAGGGAAACGAGACTTAGGAAGACTATTAAGAAGATGGAACTGAGGCCGGAACAAGTCGAGGGACCTAATCCTTGAAGGACGGAAGATGATTATGATGACTATTACACTTTTACTACGTCACACTACTTTCGACCAATAAAACGGTACGAAAGGACGTCTTTCAACCTATCATGGCCGCTTATCGCACAATTTTATCGCGTCCCTAGCATTTGTTTAATTTTATCGCGTCCCTAGCATTTGTTTATTTGTTTGCCAACATTTCAAACTGCACTGGTCTGGCCGTCAAAAAACAGAAAATTACAAACCACTCCAGTCGATGCACATCACTTTCAAATATGACTCGCATTTTGGCATTCATGAACAAGAATTAATAAAGATCACTGGTCAGATATGAAGAGCACCATTCGGAAATCCTGAATGAGTTGAGGGATACACCATGTACACCAACGAGTTCACTTCTTTTACGCACACGTCCAATATAACATCAACTCAACCACCAAAACATTCAAATTTGAAAATTGTACTTTCAATAATTGTTTCTTTTAAAATCATCCATGTTTATTTTTTATTTCATCATCGTTAATTAAAACGTTTCTTGTTTATTTCATCATCCCTAATTAAAACTTTTCTAACACTTGTTTATATTATTTAGGTTATGTTTGTTATAGCTTCTGCTATATATTATGGATAGTCACGTAACAGAGATTGTTTAATACTAAGATTTATTGAAAATCATCTGTCAACTGACGTTGATTACTGGGATCCGGATGATTGAAATGGAATGCAAATGTTTTAATAAAAATGAAACTGAATCAACAAAGCCTTCTTGACTAGTAACAGTCCACAGAGTTCAATGATGATTCCATAGTTGGCACAACTGATACCGGTAACAAGAAAACATCATCATAAAACACTACTGCCATCTAGCGTAATGTTGAGATGGTACAATGATACATTTGAAGACAGTTGTATTTTCGTAAGCCAATTAATATTTTATTGTAACTTCGTTACTTCTAATCTTTATATAGCCTACTTTCTTCTAATCGTGTAATAGTCAATTAAATCCCACTCGAGTTTTGATTTTCTCTAGATAAATCAAAACCTCTAGTGAGATTACTGTTGATTATATCTCTAGCGCTGAATTTTTACCGTAATGACTGAAAGTCCAGAACTTCTAAGAATCTAGTCAAAGATTATTCAACACTGATTCGTGCCAATGTTTTCCAAAATATAATAGACTTTAATAATAATAATAATAATAATAATAATAATAATAATAATAATAATAATAATAATAATAATAATAAGAAGAAGAAGAAGAAGAAGAAGATGAAGAAGAAGACGAAGAAGAAGACGAAGAAGGAAGAAGAAAAAAATGACTTTAAGGAACCCGCAGGTTCATTTCTGCCCTCACATAAACCGCCATCGGTCCCTATCCTGTGCAAGATTAATCTAGTCTCTATCAACATATCCCATCTTCCTCAAATCCATTTTAATACTATCCTACCATCTACGTCTCGGCCTCCCCAAACGTCTTTTTTCCTCCGGTCTCCCAACTAACACTCTATATGCATTTCTGTATTAGCCCATACGTGCTACATGCCCTGCCCATCTCAAACGTCTGGATTTAATGTTTCTAATTATGTCAGGTGAAGAATACAATGCGTGCAGTTCTGCGTTGTGTAACTTTCTCCATTCTCTTGTAATTTCATCCCTCTTAGCCCCGAATATTTTCCTAAGCACCTTATTCTCAAACACCCTTAATCTCTGTTACTCTCTCAAAGTGAGAGTCCAAATTTCACAGCCATACAGAACAACCGGTAATATAACTGTTTTATAAAGTCTAACTTTTAGATTATTTGACAGCAGGCTAGATGACACAACCTTCTCAACCGTATAATAAAAGACATTTCCCATACTTATTCTGCGTTTAATTTCCTACCGAGTGTTATTTATATTTGTTGCTGTTGCTCCAAGATATTCGAATTTTTCCACAATAATAATAATAATAATAATAATAATAATAATAATAATAATAATAATAATAATAATAATAATAATAATAATGTCAGGAGTTTCTGGTTTTCCCTGTCCTGTTGGCTTGGATTTCACTCAGTTGTGATTTTAGCCGATACTCTCACGTGCGCTACGCTATTTCTCGTGTAGGATAGGAATATTGACATTTTTCGGACGCGAGATAATTTGCTCACCCAGTAGAAGCAACATTTTTCAATTCAAACATTCTAAGAACGATATGTTTAAAAAGTATAACAATCTATGCTGCAGTCATGAGTTTGAATTCCGCATGGGAATGGATCTTCATTCTTTGATATTGCGATGTCCTGTATTGTCTTCGGTGTAAACAAGGCTCGTTTCTAATTTCATGCCACTAAATACACATCGTTTGTAACGTGAGGTCGAATATGGAACCAGATATAAAATTAGACCATAGCTCTCAACGAAGCTTAGCTTTAAGACAAAGAGCAATCTATAGCAGATATCCTGCATACAAATCTGACATCCGCTGGACTAGAGTTCAGTCGCATGTCGCTTGGCCAGTTCTTGCTCTGAAAAATAACCTGTACAGAAACAAGTGGTCTGATATCACAGAGGTTCGGAACCTGTGCCGACTGGAAATAGTGGATTTTTGTTAGAGCTCTTGAGAAAGAAATAAAAATATTTTGGCCGAGAGGAGAAAAAAAAACAC
Source organism: Periplaneta americana (assembly GCF_040183065.1). Taxonomy (NCBI): domain Eukaryota; kingdom Metazoa; phylum Arthropoda; class Insecta; order Blattodea; family Blattidae; genus Periplaneta; species Periplaneta americana. Next base: position 136,473,302 of record NC_091119.1, read on the forward strand.
TAAGAACAATGACCCAGTCAGGAACGCCCTGGTGAAGAATGCTGGCTAAACTCATCTCGAACACGTTTCCCTTAATTTCTTTTTACTGTTCAATCTCTTGTGTGTCCGACAGATATATCCCCTTCGATGCAAGTTTTTTCTTATCTGACTCTCTTCAGCGTGTTTGTCAAGATGTTTGCCAGCTGCTCTTGTGTATTGCACTTTGTAGCAATTTTCCACGGATAGCATTGTAATGTATGTATGTATATATTTATTTACACTGCAAGTGGACAAGCACCCAGTGGCAGTGGTATACACAATATAAGGAATACACAATAAAATTACAATACACAATACAATTATATACACAATACAATAAGAATACACAATACAATTATACACAATAATTACAATTAATAATAATACATAAAATAACCTAATTAATAAGTGAACCTAATTTTACAATGCAACTTACATATGTATAGACCCTACATAAGTTTCACATTGGTACTGATAACAGTCTTTCACTTTACTCTCATCTCATTCACTGTAGTGGCACTATGACGCATTTAACTGATACTTTAGGACACATTTCACTCACACTATAGAACACATTTCATTTACACTATAAATTATCACTGATCGGAACTATTCACTGCACTGTAAAATCAGAACTTCACTGACTCACCACGCTTCACTGGTACAACAGCTCAAATAATTACACCCTTATGCATGCTTATAAACAGAACTACATTTAAACTCAACATTTCTAGTCTAAGATCCTCTTACACGCTATTTTTAAATAATTAACAATTCAAACCAAGGGAGTAACTCGTCAGGCTAAATAAATACATGTCACCTTAAAAAATTATATGTTAAATGTCACCTTAATTTTAATTTACACTTTGTAATGATTCCTTGCGTAGAATCAAGCCTTGATGTAAAACGATAAACCGAGTCAGCGGACAAGACACTGCCCTAGCGTGAATTCGTGGCTGCTGGCGGGTATGCTGTCTCTATCCCTTGTGCACGACGGAGCATATTTCCTTACCCTCCATGCACTCTACCCATTTCAGCGAGTGCTGACGACCACTGATTTAAAGGTTTATGCATGTATTTCAAAGATGGACAAGAGATGGGATTTCGTTTATACGGGATCTACACAAGAAAATGAATCTGCACACATTACATTTACAACTGTCAAAAATGTATTGTCTAATTCGGAATAAAATGTAAGACTTCGGATTTCATGCAGCATAAAATCGATGTCTTAGTTACTTCGTAAGCTCGTTAGCTAACTCAGAATTTCCCAACATTAATAGAGTGTAAACTTTATTTGTTGTTTTGCGTTTTCTCTATTTCGGCTTCAATTCGCCTCTTCAGCTAGAGAAGTGTGATGACAAAACTTCTGTCGATCACTACTTTTTTTAGTAGGTTATTTTACGACGCTTTATCAACATCTTAGGTTATTTAGCGTCTGAATGAGATGAAGGTGATTGTAGAATTTAATTTTTATGTTATTCTAACTTTTGCATAATTACAATTGTGTTGAAAATATATTTTCTTGTTAGGGCTTATGTACACTCAACAACCAAATTTTTTTCCATTACAGTAAAATAAGGAAATGACATATTTCTTGTTTGACGAGGATTTATTAAGCATATAATTGACACTATCTGACTGTTGTGTACAGCGCTTTGCCTTGCATGGCGGTTACGGTAATGGATTCGTGTACAGTCTAGGATACGGAAATTAATTCTCCGTCCATAAGACCTCCTCTTTTGTCTTATGTAAACGACGGATGACGTGTCAACAGTAGGAGACGAAAGGTCCATTGCGTAACGATTTGCTGTATAAGGATACACTTATAGTAATGATAAAAACAATCTTCTTATATCATGTTGAATTCAATAACACAATTCTTCTTCGACTTCAAGGTTTAAGCCTTGTGACTAATTCAGGACTCAAGCTTGGTGTAGTTGATCTTACCATGTCTTCTTCCATCTTTCTACAGGTTGTTAAAAAAAGTATTCAATATTTTAGGAGGTGATAGTATGCATCAAAACAAGAAAATAATGTCTAAAAAACATGGGTCCTACAACACATACTTTCTGAGATCTGAACACTTGTCATGGGAGGTGCTCAATGTGACGTCCATTCATGGCAATGCATTCCTCTGCCTTATAATACAGCAGACTACGAGATAATCATACTATATCCCTGGCATGGAATAATGATACGTAGCAAGGAATACTGAAAACAAAAGTCTGGTTGCGGATATGAGCGGGGTTCAGTTGAGATGGTGTTGTGAATTTTCTTAATCAGCATGAGTAGGCTGATGAAAATCCCCATACAGTTGAAGAAATAAGGCATCAGCACCGATTCTCAATCAACTTATGGCCAGGCGTTCTTGGTGATAGATTAATAGGGCCATACGTGCTACCATAGAGATTAACTGGAGATCGTTATCAGAACTTTCTTATTAACGCATTAAAACAAATTTCAAAGACTGCGTGATTCCTTACGCTGAGGGACAGAGGAATGCATTGCCATGAATGGACGTAATGTTGAGCACCTTCTATGAACAAGTGTTCAGATTTCAGAAAGTATGTGTTGTAGGACCCATGTTTATTAGACATTATTTTCTTGTTTTGATGCATACTAGCACCTCCTAGAATATTGGATACTTTTTTTAACACCCTGTATAGTTTTTATACCAATTGCCTTATATCTCCTCAGTTTTATAATTTATTTGGTACTCTTTCGCCATATATTTCATTGCTGGAACCCTTACATCCTGCATTCTTGTATCTTGTCGATGACACTAAACATATTCAGCTCTTGTCCGACGTCTTCGTATTGTATTGTATTGTATTGTATTTTATTGTATTGCATTTATTTGCATTCTATGGTATTCGTACATCGCTTCACAGTTAGAATATGGAATACATAAAAAAAAGTAAAGTCTTAATTATAGCCACAGTCTAGAGGAAATATAAACCGACGACTTTTACAATATAGTCTACTAGTACAACACAAAGGTTTAGTATCGAACTTAAAAGCCTACAAGACAGAAATATTCATGCAGCGTTGTTAAATGTCATAAATTCACCTACAGAATAGAAGGCGTGGGAAATTAGGTAGGTACTTCTTTAATTTGGCCCTAAATAATCTTATAATAATAATAGTAATAATAATAATAATAATAATAATAATAATAACAATAATAATAATAATAATAATAATTTATTTAATCTGACAGGATTAAGGCCATAAGGCCTTCTCTTCCATCCTACCAGATAGCACATATAAATAAAAAAAAGAAATACAAACACTGATGAAAATGATACAAATTAAGTTAAAGCCCTATAGAGGGTCAACAGAGTCAAAAGTACATTATAGAGCTCTCATCGAGCTAATACAACAAAAAGAAAGAAAACAGAGATAGCAATGATGATATTGATAACTGACAATAATAATAATAATAATAATAATAATAATAATAATAATAATAATAGTAGTAGTAGTAGTAATAATAATAATAATAATAATAATAATAATAATAATAATAAATACATTACATATTAATTTTCAATTTTACAACAGCATAGTTAGAATATTTACTATATGTCATGGGTTAAGGTGAAGTTGCGCAACCTGACATGTGTTCAACAAGCAATTCCACGAACTAGAATGTGATTTTTTAATTTAAATTTGAACTTTGATATTGTCCGACAGTCTCTGACGTGGTCAGGGAGAGAATTCCAGAGGCGTGGAATAGATATGCTGAAAGATGATGAGTAGAAGGATGTTCTGTGCAGAGGAATAGAGAGAAGGTACATGTTCCGGGTTCGAGGTAGTGAAAGGTATACAAAACGAGATGCCAGGTAAGAGGGTGTGGAGGTGTGGATGATTTTAAATAGTAATAAGAGAGAGTTGAAGAATCTTCTTTCTTTAAGTGGACTCCAAGACAACAATTCTAGCGACGGTGTTACATGATCGAATTTTCTAATGTAACAAACGAAACGAACGCAGATATTGTGAACACGCTGTAGTCTATGGGCAAGATCAGTATTTAGATTCGTGAATAAAGAATCGCAATAATCGAAGTGGGGCATCACTAAAGTTTGGATCAGGTTCTTTTTAAGGCTGAGAGGTAAAACATTGGTTAAGTGTTTGAGGGAATGAATTATGGAAAAAGTTTTCTTACATATGTAGGTCACTTGACTTTGAAAATTTAAATTTGAATCTAAATATACCCCTAAATTTTTTACTGTCTTACTATATGTAATTGTAGTATTATTTATTTTTGTATTTGATACAGTGGCTAGATCTATTTTGTTTAATGCTCGTTGGTGGCCCATTATTATAGCTTGTGATTTGTCTGAGTCCAAATTTTTGCGCCCATTGAGCTACAGATGCTAGATCTTCATTAATTCTGGTCACAGAGTCATTGATTGTACAAGTTCGGGAATGAATGTAAAGTTGTAAGTCGTCAGCATATAGGTGGTGTTTTGAATATTTTAAGATCTTTGTCACGTCGTTTATATAAAGCGTAAAAAGTAATGGCCCAAGAACCGAGCCCTGAGGGATTCCGGCCTTGACGGTACGCCAATTGGAAGAATGATCACCGGCTGATACACATTGTTGGCGTTCGCGAAGGTAGGAATCGAACCAAGCAACGGCACTGTTAGAAAGATTGTAGTTTTTTAGTTTGCATAAAAGGAGATCCGTGTCAACAGTGTCGAAAGCTTTGCTGAAGTCTAGTAATGTCAGTAGTGTTAATTCTCCTCTGTCGCTGGCTTCTCGAGTGTCTTCAATCACTTTTAAAAGGGCAGTAGTAGTATTATGTCCTGCACGGAAACCAGATTGGTAGTCGTTAAGTAAGCAATGCTCATTGAGGTAGTCAGTCAGTTGCTTATGTACTACGCGCTCCAGTGCTTTTGACAGAGCTGGTAAGATGTTAATTGGTCTGTAGTCGTTTGGGGATTCAGGAATTTTATTTTTCGGGATAGGTCTAATGAGGGCTTGTTTCCAAAGTCGAGGATATGTAGAGGTTATGAGTGAGGCGTTAAAAATGTGGGTCAAGGTTGGTAGTATTACGTCAATAATTTTCTGGAGCAGTTTTATTCCAATCCGATCTGATCCTTCAGCTTTGGTCGAAATACGCTTTATTGCCTTCTTTACGTCATCATGTGAAAGGTACAGAAAGTGAAACTTTTCCCTCTCTGGTAGGGTAATACTGTTATGTTTTGAATTTGATTTTTATATCCAAAGGGAGACTATTAAAATTTTTACTGCCATACAACGCACTCATTTCTGACAGCACGATAGCTTCCCGACGGAGTATGAAAATCATTTTTGACGCGCATTTATAATATATGAACTGTTGAATTAGTAACAAATTTTTCACGATTACATACGAGGGAGTTTGTTAATGAAAAAATATACTGACAAGCCATGGGTACGATTTGTAGTTTTCTGAAAATGGTCCAACACATTTCTCTAGATTTGGCACCTACTATTATTCTAATTACTCCTTTTTGTAGTGGGAATATACTGTTACTATCTGTAGAATTTCCCCAGAATATTATTCCATAACTCATACCGAGTGGAAGTGTGCAAAATATATTGTTTTTAACATATTGATATTTACTATCTCTTGCATGGACATAATAGCAAAACATGTTGAATTTAGCTTGAGGATAATTTCTTTAATATGATTTTTCCAATTTAACACATTTTCAATTTGTAAGCCAAGAAATTTAGTTGTTGTTTATATTAGGGACCTGTTGTTAATTACTGCGCGTGAAATTTTCAAGGTTGAATTTGGGCATGATTTAAATCGAATTATGCTTGTTTTATTACAATTTAATACTCATTTATTGGCTGAGAACCAATCACATATTTTGAGGAGAATTGCCTCTTTGAAGATTGGGATATGTTCACCTGCAATTATTATACTTGTATCATCTGCAAATAATATAGAATGACCTACAACTTTTATTAGGGGGAAATATCATTTATGAACACTAGAACACGCAGAATAAGTATGGGAACGCCGTGTTGTTATTCAGTTGAGAAGCTTTTGTCATCCAGTCTGCTCTCAAAACAGCTGAACGTTAGAATTTTTAGATTATGGTTATGAAATGATAGTGATGAAAATTATAGTGGTTATGAAATGATGGTGATGAAAATTATGATGGTTATGAAGTAATGATGAAGTAGATGGTTATAAAATTATGAAGATTATTATGAAACAATGATAATGAATATGGTTATGAATATGATGATAGCCCTAACGAAGTTTCAGAAATGATGATGATGATGATAATGATGTTTATAGAATGATTATGAAGATAATAGCCACCAGCGTAGCTCAGGCGCATTTGTCTCTTGATTCGGGATTGCGCTTCGGCGTGGGTTCGAGCCCCGCTTGGGCTAATTACCTGGTTGGGTTTTCAAAGGTTTTACCAAACTGTAAGGCGAAAGGCGAATCCTCGGCCTCATATCGCCAAATACAATCTCGTTAACACCGATCCTACAGACGTCAAATAACCTAGTACATAGTTTATACAGCGTCGTTAAATAACTAAAAAATATAAATATGATGACTGTTATGAAATTATGATGCTGGATATGAAATGAAGATGATAAAGAGGGTGATGATAATGATAATGGTTATGAAATAATGAAGATGAAATTATTATTATTATTATTATTACTATTATTATTATTATTATTATTATTATTATTATTATTATTATTATTGCTGCTGATCGATCAAAATATTTAATCGATTAACTATTTGAATTTAATCGATTAATCGAGTTTTAATGGAGTTCAAGAAACGTTTTAATATATTATAGTACAGAATTATTGTTAAATTTAACTTGTATTCGGTGATAAGCAGAAGTATTAAATGTTGTATGTCTGTATATATTGTATTACTATATTACAAAACAACTATTTTAATTACTTACTAACATATTTATTACGAGGCTTATAATTTATTGTAACAATTTCACTGGGAATTTTTGAGACAAATATAAATAACAAAAAGTATGAAGACTCACCTAGTTAAGACTATTTCACCCATGATTTTAAACATGTGAGTGCATTCACATACTCCGGTTAAGTGCCGCTCTACGTTTAGTAACAATGTTTCCTGCATCACTAAACACGAAAAAACTTTTTTTCTGTCAAGAACTTCTCCACGATTTAAATCCCAAGGTTTCACCGAGTTTACCTCTAAAATTCTCATTATCACATAGGCCTAATGTAGTTTACACTTTTCACAGACCACAAAAAACTTATTTTTTTATCAAACTAAACATACAACCTTCATATACAAACTAAGTACACAAACTGCAACTGCAAAAGTACAGCGGTCGAAACAGAAGACTGGCCTCTATTGTAATCGAATTACCAGATTTTAGAAGGAGAAGAAGATAGTTATGCTCCACCTGCACACAGTGTAGACATGGCTATTTTATAAGGGATGAGGGGGACGAATCACAGAAAAGTATGTATTTCATATGCTAGGAAGATGAGCCGACAACAAGGCGGAAGTTTTCTTGGAAAACCATAAAACTTAATAAGGGTTTCGCATTGTTTCAACTTTCAATAGAGCTAGACTAGGTCACTGTCCTCATATCTCAATCTCTTTCTGAAGTGTTTTGTGCAAAGATTTTCTCTACGCTACCTGTTTTGCAATCAGAAAATAACAATACTATTGTGCTTTTAAGTAAGCACTTACTGAGGGAGGAATATTGTCGGAATTTTTAGTACGAGTTTTTAATTTTAATCAACTCGATTATACGATTAAATATGTTTGATCGATTAATCTTACAACACAAATTGATCGATTAATCGATTAAATCCCACAACACTAATTATTATTATTATTATTATTATTATTATTATTATTATTATTATTATTATTATTATTATTATTAAAGTAGTGGTAAGTGAAAGAAATAAAGAAGAACAAGATGTATGAAAGGAAAACGAAACGTAAAATTGAAAAAAGAACTACTATGGAAGAAGGAAAAAATAAATGTAAAAGAGATGGAATAAACTGGAAGAGAAAAAATTAAAGAAAATATAGTCTAGACATCCAGTCGCCGCGTTATGACGGCACAGTATATATAGAAAGGATCTCCCATGTCGATGACCACCTTGACAGCAAGGAGTCATTTAGACATAAAAATGAGCCTGATCGTTGACATCTTCCAAAATAACGACGTGTAAATGTCTATCATCTTCAAATCCTAACGTAGTGTAAACTTATTGGTGATGGCCACTTTCCATTGCGTACATTTATAAATGTACCTCCCAGTTGTTCCATCGCAGGACCTTGCAATTGACAGAGATATAATTGTGCCTTACGACCGAGCAAAGGGAATAATCATGAATATCGAACTCTAATATATTCAAACCACGTCTATGACATTTAAATAAGATATATGCCACAGCTTCGTAATTATACTCTTAGGTATGAATACACAGCATCTCCAGGCACTGGATTCTTTCCCATTCTCATAAGTGCTACACAGACGGTCATCAAACATTAATACACCATTCCGATGCTCCTACAGACGGTAATTGGCAACCGCAGCTAATTACGAAAGTCGGTATAATGAATGACGAGTGGGTCATGGAATATTGCAAACATTAGAAATGAAATAACTCCGTTATGAGAAGATGAAACAGTCGTTTATAAATATTATATTAGACAATTCGCACTCTTGGATTGTCATTGTCAGCTTTCAAAAAATGTCTGCAAGGTATGCACCATTGTCTGCAGTAAATTTTTGTCGTTATTATTCCTTAAGTTATGCAAAATTTCTGATGTAATGACAGCACTTTCCTCTCTAATTCTACCCTTCAGCTGTTTAGTCGTGTTTATTCGCTACTTTCCATAAGGTATCAACAGAAAAAGTTAGCATATGAGAGGTCAGGAGATCTTACAGGTCATGCCACATCTCCAAACCGGGAGATCAAGCCACCCCGAAATATTTCAACCGGAATTGCGATGTTCTATCTTACAATATTAGCCGTGAAATTATCAATTAATGAATGATGTCCAAGTGCTAGCAGAAATGGTTTAGAATATGAAATTACATATTTTATCTGTCACTAATAAAGCTATTAGTAACAAGAAAATTTCCGCAATCTGAGAACGAATGTAATGGATCGCCTAATCTTAACAAAATTTAAATTACGCTTATATTGATTTAGTAACTTTCATTTTTGGGTTCCTAACCTTAACAAAATTTAAATTACGCTTATATTGATTTAGTAACTTTCATTTTTGGGTTCCGAACCTTAACAAAATTTAAATTACGCTTATATTGATTTAGTAACTTTCATTTTTGAGTTCCTAACCTTAACAAAATTTAAATTACACTTATATTGATTTAGTAACTTTCATTTTTGGGTTCCTAAACTTAACAAAATTTAAATTACGCTTATATTGATTTAGTAACTTTCATTTTTGTGTTCGTATATTAATACTGTCGTTGTATACGCTTTATAACAGCAGGAACTTTCTATAGACGTCTTATATTACATTAATTTCTTACCAGTTCAGAAACACTCACATCACCATCTTCTGGGTTGCAAACATTATCACTCTTGAGCGTCGTTAAATAAAACATAACATTAACATTATCACTCTCAAGATTTTCATTCCACCATTGTTCCATTATCATCCTGTTGGTATTGAATATACTTCGTAATTAAACATTAAAGCAAAAAAAAAACAAAATCATATTCTTTTTTTTTTTTTTCGATAACGGAACATTCTGACGGGCCGATAGATGTTTACGAACCACAGTTTACAAATCCTGCAATTCGCTACCAGCTTGTCCCGATGTAATCTCGGAGCCTCGTGGCTGGACGCCAGCTGATAGTTGTTTGTTTTCAGGATTAAGCATTTGTTCGCGCGGCTAATCGGACAGGACCCATTGTTACGGGAGTCTTTGGTTGATGACCCCTAGATCTGCCCGACATTGTTTCATGCGGTGTTTGAATAGAGGTGACTGCGGGGTCAATGCGGTCACAGAGGTCTGGATTAACCAAAAAAGGGAAGTCTTCCTTTCTTCATTCAGGGTGGAGAGTTGTTATTTCATACCGGGAATGACCTCTTTACCCACATACTTTTCAACACCAGTCAGCGGCGAGAATACAGTTTTACTCTCATGCGACATACAAGAGAAAGCGAAGTAGATCCGATTTCTATTTTTCAAGGAATAATTCCAATACACTCCTTTCGTTGGGTTTCTCTCTCTCTGTTACATGAATTGTAGTAGCAGCGGCGATTCCTCCATAAAGGATATGAGGATGATCCTACAGTTTAATTTCGTGCCTCTGAGGATAGAAAACATTTTAATTACAGATTTTGATTTTCAATGCGTCCCGACGTAATAATTTCCTTTAAACTTCCACTTTCTGTCGTGAGTTGTCGCCACTGCACTGCTCAGAAATATCTTACAGCAAACTGTTTTTTCTATCAGTGAAGGGGAGAGTGCGGAGGGAGGGGTATGGCTAGAGTTTAACTGAGTTTGAGGATATGACCGCGTATCCTAACACTACGACCCTTCTTTCTGGGTGATGGAGACCTCCCAGAGACTACAATAAGAATTTTCGAATACCCTTGTAACCTTCTTAAATGCAGTTAATTGGTCAACTTAAAAGAATAGAATAATGAAATAATAAATAATTTAAAATGATACAATATAAAAAATAAAATGAATAAAAACAAAATTACATAACGATGAATAAAATAAGCTATAATAAATACAAGAATTAACAGGACTTTCAGATGACAGGACAGCCGAAAGAATATCTGAAGTTGTATTTGATCATTTAGAAGAATTTAACTGTAGCAAGAAATTAATTGCGCAAATGTACGACGGAGAATCGGTAAATATTGGGCAGTACAATGACTTAGGAGCCATCTTCGCAACTAAAAAGAGGAGGAGAATCGAACTTCACTATAAATAAATTGTCAGTTCCAGAATGGTGAGTCAAAGACTAACATAGGCCTACTTGCATTGATTTTGCATGTTCTATTATTATTATTATTATTACTACTATTATTATATTAATATTGCTTTCTGTCTTGGTCATCAGTCGTCAATCTCATATCCTACATACAAAAAATATCACGAGTCGCAACTGTATAGTCTTGTGGTGAGGAAAATATCATTACTAAGCTACAGATTTCTGCCTATATCCCTATTTTAATCCTTAACCTGAAGGTGCAACCTGTTAGGTTACATATCCATTTTAAGGCATTGTGAGTATTATATGTGAATTCTATAGTGTCTGTAATTTCCTATGTCACTAGTAAATGCGTAAAGGTTGCCTAAATATCCGTATTATATATTATACTTGAATTTATTGACCATTCTATCAATTTTTTTGAAACTGTAATTTGTATATTATTTTTTTATCCAGCAGAGGGCAGTGATACAGAACTATCGATAATTCTGTGTGTTATGTTTTACTGCCACCAGAGCGCGGAGAAACCGAATAATTTAAAATCAACCAATAAGAAAAAATGTATTTCGAAAGCCGTGTGAATCATTGGTGGTAGTTGATTGGGGTTGTTGTTTTAAACTGTGTATCTGTTTTCTGAGTTTGTTAGTTGAGTATGGAGTTGAGTTTTCCGCTGTAATACGTGAAATATACCGTGGAGATATGCCCAAGCAAAAGTCATCAGAAGCACTGATTGGAAAAAGCATTGACATTACTGCGTTGCCAATGGTTTATTCCCAAATGAGACTGTATCCTTGAAGTACTGCCCCATCACTTCATGTGAAGTGGAGAGACGTTTCTCCCAATTTAAGAACATTCTTACAGACAACAGACATCAGTTCTCATTACAACATTTGGAGGAATATTTAGTTATTCGCTGTCGTAATGACATTCCTATAGAAACTAGTATATAATGCTACGCTATGGTCGTGTTAGCCAATAAGAATTAGAAATTGTTAGTGCCTTTTTAAAAGCCTATTTTAGAATTTTGAATGCCTGTTTTGCCTGCATATTTCAACTGTTTTTAGTGCATAAAACTCCGCAGCTTGATCATTACCATTATTATCAACACTATCGCCGTCATCACCACTATCATCGTCGTCATCATCATCATTACAACCATCTTTATCTCTATCACGAAAATAGAGAGGCTCGACGTTATAACTGCGCTATTTGTGCTTTATATACAGACTGGAAGTGAAATAACCCTGCAGATTGAAAGCTGAGATAGGGTACACTTGAAGGAATAGAAAACCTATATTACGTTTTGTGATTAAATACACGGTTAATTAGAAAATTAAGTCGAAAGTTTCAGCAGTCCGGCAACATCGCCGCTAACACAGTAATCTTTCTTCTAGTAATAAAGATGTAAGATGTCAGTGAACTCAGGTCTGTCTCTGTACGCGAGCCTCCCTCTCTCGCTACGACGTTGCAATCTGTTCGCAACGTTTAGTGGCTTCAAAACAGTGGATTTTAAATGACATTTACACGAAAACCGCCCACGCTATTGAAATACACCAGAGGGATAAATTATTCTTTATTAGATTTTCTATCGATATGGACAAGAGTCACGATCCCACTCGCAATTGTTACCGAATGAGAGGGTATTAAACATTTGGGGGGGGGGACTTTTTTCTGAGAAAACTATGAACTTTCCACCAGTATGGTATTACAGTTTTTTGTTACATACAACATGAGCTATTCGCTCTGAAAATCTGCAGGGTTATTTCACTTCCACTCGGTAGAGATACCTGTACTGACGCGTAACAATAAAATCTATTTATAAGTTACGTGCCGATTACATATATACTCGTATTTTACGTTTTCCATCAAAATTAACTAAGACTCATAAGTGGGAAGGCATACGTAGAGATGAGATAAATAATCCAAATGTAGAAACTCGCGAATATTATTTCTACACTTCCAGATAATTACTGATTAGCGTTATGACAGCTTTACTGTGTTGATATTATAAAAAAATACCTGGCTGACTAGTTTCGACGTGGTGTCCGTTATTGTCCGAACCCTAGTGTGTCCAAGAATGCAGACATCCAGATATCTTGTAACTAATTGAACAATTCATAACAGAAATTCTCGTCAAAAATGACTTTCAATTTCCATTGGCAAATTTATCGTGCTATCAAAAAGGTGTGCGTTATATGGCAATAAAAATATTTAACAACCTCTCTGTGGATATAAAAAATCAAATTTACAACATAAGATTATTTAGGGTCAAATTAAAGAAGTACCGTCCACACCTGTAGAGTAACGGTTAACGCGTCTGGCAGCGAAACCAGGTGGCCCGGGTTCGAATCTCGATCGGGGCAAGTTACCAGGTTAAGGGTTTTTTTATTTATTTTAGTAGGTTATTTTACGACGCTTTATCAACAGCTTAGGTTATTTAGCGTCTGAATGAGATGAAGATGATAATGCCGGTGAAATGAGTCCGGGGTCCAACACCGAAAGTTACCCAGCATTTGCTCATGTTGGGCTGAGGGAAAACCCCGGAAAAAATCTCAACCAGGTAACTTGCCCCGACCGGGAATCGAACCCGGGCCACATGGTTTCGCGGCTAGACGCGCTAACTGTTACTCCACAGGTGTGAACCAGGTTAAGGTTTTTACGGGGTTTTCCCTCAATCCTATATGAGCAAATGCTGGGTAACTACCGATGCTGGATCCCGGACTCATTTCACCAGCATTATCACCTTCTTCTCATTCAGACGCTAAGTAACTTGAGATGTTGACACTTACTTACAAATGGCTTTTAAGGAACCCGGAGGTTCATTGCCGCCCTCACATAAGTCCACCGTCGGTACTATCCTGAGCAAGATTAATCCAGTCTCTATCATCACATCCCACCTCCCTGAAATCCATTTTAATATTATCTTCCCATCTACGTCTCGGCCTCCCCAAAGGTCTTTTACCCTCCAGCCTCCCAACTAACACTCTATATGCATTTCTGGATTCGCCCATACGTGCTACATGACCTGCCCATCTCAAACGTCTGGATTTAATGTTCCTAATTAAGTCAGGTGAAGAATATAATGCATGTAGTTCTGCGTTGTGTAACTTTCTCCATTCTCCTGTAACTTCATCCCTCTTAGCCCCAAATATTTTCCTAAGTATCTTATTCTCAAACACCCTTAACCTATGTTCCTCTCTCAAAGTGAGAGTCCAAGTTTCACAACCATAAAGAACAACCGGTAATATAACTGTTTTATAAATTCTAACTTTCAAATTTTTTGATAGCAGACTAGATGACAAAGTCTTCCTAACCGAATAATAACACGCATTTCCCAAATTTATTCTACGTTTAATTTCCTCCCGAGTGTCATTTATATTTGTTACCATAGCTCCAAGATATTTGAATTTTTCCACCTATTCGAAAGATAAATCTCCAATTTTTATATTTTGAGATGTTGATACAGCGTCGTAAAATAACCTACTAAAAATTAAAAAAAGGAAAGTATCTAATTTCTCACGCCTTTTATTCTGTAGGTGAATTTATGACATTGAACAATGCTGCATGAATATCGATACTAACCCCCTGTGTTGTACTAGACACTATATTGTGAAACTCTTCTGTACATATTATTTCAACTAGACTGTGACTATAATTAAGACTTTGCAGTAGTATGAAAATTTTTTGACATATTCCATATTATAGCTGTGAAGCGATAAATGAATACCTTGAAATGTAAATAAATATGATAAAATACAATCAAAATAAAATATATATGAACTAAAAATACTAATGAAATTCAAACCAAGTGAGATGCTGAATTCCTAAAAAGTGGCAAAACTCATTTTGAAAATAAATGGATAAATGGAACTAATATATCAATGATGATATAATGGTAGAGTGGTTCAGTATAAAAGGGAGAGCTCTCTAACGGCTGCTGTAATATCACAGTCTAGCACATACAGTCACGAAGCTCAATGCGTAGTTAATATGCATCCATAGATAGTTGCTAACCACTAGGATCGCTAATGTCGCCTCATTACAGACAATGCGAAATAATACCGACACCGTCTATTGTTCCTAGCACCCTCACAACTCAAGCTTCGTGACTGTATATACTAGACTGTGGTAATACTGTCTTCGACCATCGCAAATGCCATTTAGACTCGCCGGGATTTAATTTGAATTCTCAGCACAAAAAGCCGACGCTGTATCCGTTCGGCTAACGGTGAAAATTATGCTGTATTATGAGTTGAAAGATTTGTTTCATTACCTGCTGAAGAAAGAAGGAATAAGATATATTAAAATTTCTGTCTTAAATTCAAGGTCTTCAACGCTTAAAAATTAAAATTTTATACTTGAAAAAAATTTAGTCGAAATTTATGGTCGTGGTGTTGCGGCTCTGAGGAAACAAAAAGATGTAGCGTCGGGATAGGATAAAAATACTCGTAAACAGAGAATATGAATAAAATCTGTCCAGCTGTCCAGACTCGAGACTGACAGCATTCGTTGCAAGAACCACTTTTTACGTACTCAGGGTCGCATAAACCATCGTCATAACGTCGAAAGCGAGTAATCAATTTAAGTCAAAATATTATTGTAAATTATACATTATAGACAAACCGCTGCTGAAGAAATTACAGTCTTAATACTTGCGAAATCCACTGCAATAACAACATTAAGGAATAACATTAATTTCAGGTCTATTCAGATACACAAGAAAATATAATATAATTATCATCATCTTTTTCATTAGATAGATTTCATGGAATTGAGTGTCTTGTTGACCTGACTGTAATCCAGTTCCGCGCCAGAAGTTCGATGTTCTTAAATTTTTACATTAGTCTGCATTGCAATCAATCAATCAATCAATCAATCAATTTAGGGCATTTCAAAACCTAAGAGGTTTTTAGCCTCATTCACGATATATCGCCATTCGTCTCTGTTCTCCGCATCTTCTTGTCGTCCTCCCACTGTAGAAAGATTATCATATACTTGTTCCTGCCAACGGAGACGAGGTCTACTAAGAGATCTCGTACATCTTGGAGAAAAGTTGAAAGCTTTTCGTAGAAGGGAGTCTTCATCACGCCGTAGTACGTGATCAAGCCAACGCAGTCTTCGACTTTTTATTAAGATTATTATGTGCGGATCTTTATAAATATCCCTTAGTTCCATGTGTTATTTTCATTGAATGGGACCAAAAATCTTCCTCAAGATTTTGTTCTCAAAAGTAAAAAGGGATTTTGTTGTTGTTGTTGTTTTTTTTGTTAATATCCAAGTTTCACAGCAATATAGGAGAGTTGGTAGGATCATTGTTTTATAACATCTTAATTTTTATAATCTAGAAAGGAGTTTGAAACTAAGCAATTTATGAAGGGAGTAGTAACACTTATTTGCCGTAACGAGTCCATGTTCAATTTCTTTCCCAAATAAGCCTGTTTCATTAATTATACTTCCTAAGTATTTGAATTCAGTAACTTTTTGAAACTCTCAAACATCTATTATAAGTGACCCTCTATTATTTGAGGTACGTGATATGTTCATGTATTTAGTTTTATCTCAATTAATTTTTAGCCCTGTTATTCTTGTTTCTTCTACTAAGAGTTTTGAAAGTTTCTTGATATCATCTTCTGTTTGTCCTAGAAGGGCAATATTATCAGCAGATGCTAATAAATTAATTTTACCATTGCCCAATGAAATTCCAATATTTTCATTCCTAAGTTTCTGTAATGCCTTTTCTAAGATAAAATTAAAAAGTTTGGGTGACAAACCATCTCCCTATCTCACTCCAGATTGAACTTCAAAACAATCCGAAAGAAGTTATTTTACATTTCGAATTACTCATGCATTCCTTTATTAATTGTATTAATTTTTGTGGTATTCCAAACTCTGTCAAAACTGACCATAAATATTTTCTCCTCACAGTATCATAGGCTTTTTCAAAATCAACAAAAAGCAAACGTAAATCCTTTCCAAATTCCCAGTTTTGAGGAGACAAGTTGTTGAAGAATGAAAATCTGATCACACGTTGATCTTCCTTGCATGAAACCTGCTTGATGATCCTTAATATTCTCTGAAATGTATAGTTTAATTCTGTTTAATAAAATATGGGATAAAATGTTATACACATTGTCTAGTAAAGCAATCCCTATATAATTTTCACATAGTCTGCATTACATTTATCAAAATTTCCAAATTTCATTTGTCAAACAGAAATTAAAGGACATAGTGGCTATTAACTAAAACGAACAATGGGAGAACGATTTCTGACGGTCGAGTACAAAAAAATATGTCCTAGATTAAGCGCGTATGGTCCATCCTCATTACTCAATTTATTTCACAGTTATATTAGTTTTAGCCAGCCCTTGGCACAATGGGGAAGTGAAACAGAACTCAGAAAACCCCACTCGTGTCATTTTCGCTTACATTGCCTTATAAACAAACACAGTAAGGCACTGTGCATCAGTGGTGGATTTCAGGCGACCAAATTGCCCCAACCAGGATTCGAACCCGGGCCACCTGGTTTCGCGGCCAGACGCTCTAACCGTTACTCCACAGGTGTGGACTCCATCATTCTTGCAGTGGCCTCTTCATATATGTATAAAACGTCTGTTGTAGCCTATATTTATTATCAGATTATTAAGTTTGAAATTCAATTGTAATCAATGCGTAGGAAACATATTTGTTCAAAATGTTTCGATTGTGCAAACCATTAAAATTAAGTTGCAGTGTTATGATATGCTCCATTATATTTTGTGCGAGATCGTGCGTATTTGCTTGCTTTCCGCACAAAACCAATACGCGGTAAGTGTGAAATACCACATTCAGTATTCCTAACGTAACACATAACAATTTCCCTATTCTTACCGCTTAAGCGTCATATTCATTTTACTGCTTTAGGCTTTTAACATATTATTTTTAAAGACGTTCAATATAGTAATAATTATAAATTGGAAACTTACCACTGCAATTTCACCTAAATTACACTGTTAATTATTGTTTTTAAATATTTTGCGCGACAAAAGCAACATTGGTACTAGGATTCACAAAACTGCAACCACAGTCTCCAGTGCATCGACTTCCTGCCAGACGGAGGGTTTATCAAATGCTGCCATCTATAGTGCTAATGCTTCAACTTAGACGGAAACTGGAAAATCAATATTCATGCAAAAAAGTTTCACAATAGAAAAAACTGGTGGTGGTACTCCAGTGACTCTGAATAACTGCACAAATGTGACAATTAATTTTTAATGTGCAGAAATAAATAATTTTGTTATAATTTCAATGTGCAGAAATAAATAATTTTGTTAAAGTATTAAAATGAAAAATAAATCATTACATAACCTTACCGTTTGTTTTAAGTTCACATTTATAGACTGGGGGGAAAAAAAGACAGACGTATATCACGGCCTGCTGGAGTATAGTAAACACAGAAAACATTTTATAGGAACAATGTTGAAGATAGATATATTTGTTTTCCAAATTTGCCGTCATTGAACAGAAACCAAGATGGAGATTTCATTGCAACTAATTAGAAATTCCTCTTTCAGGTATGTAATAAACGATCTTCGCACAAAATAATGTACGATACACGAACGGTATGTTTGTTTTCAATCTTTTCCTCGAACATGAAAACGTCAACATACCGCTCTTGTAACGCATATTACTATTACTGTACAGCCACTTATGCAGTCAGCGCCAGATATTTGAACTCCCTGCGTGCAAGACTATATTCCTCGATAAATTCAGCGTGACAAAAATACGAAATTTGATAATGAGGTAGGGTGGCCAATTCCTTTCCCCCTCCATTGCATACATCGCTGACTAGTAACATATTACACTAATGAGACTTGAGATGTTTACAAACAATTGTTCTTACTCTGACACATATCGTCAAGTGAGATGTACTGACTGATAGTAGATGTATAGTCTTAGAAAAGCTTTGTATTACAGATATTTTATAAGTCCCACAAAGGAGATAGTGCGCATGATCAGAGGACGAGGAATTTGGTTCACGAAAGGACTAGTTGTGGTTAAATTTTAAATTATGTTTTATTTAACGACGCTCGCAACTGCAGAGGTTATATCAGCGTCGCCGGTGTGCCGGAAATTTGTCCCGCAGAAGTTCTTTTACATGCCAGTAAATCTACTGGTATGAGCCTGTCTCATTTAAACACACTTAAATGCCATCGACCTGGGCCGGGATGGCATACCAACTACGCTACCGCGGCCGACTCTAGTTGTGGTAATAAAATTAGTTTTGTTTCGCTGTATGTCTGACCTGCGCACTGTCTCCTTTTTGGGACTTCTAAAGTATCTGTGCGACAAAACATTTTTCTAATACTGTACATATCAGCCAGAACCTCAATCAGTGGTAAGAAAAAACTAGTAGTAACAAAATATTACATATATAATTAGAGAATGGAAAGTACACGTGTGGATTGTCTCAATAGCTACAGAGCTAGAAGGATCCAAGAAGTCAGAAGAAACATTGGAGTGATTATTTTTAAGATATTTGGAATTGGAACAGGCCTCGAGACCTAAACCTTCTTGTTCTATCAGGCTGCTGTTGTTCAAATAACATTACATTATTTTACACTGCTATTCTTGGATTACACGCACTATCCATATAGCCTACAGTAAATGTATAACGTAAAATTCCGGTACTAGAAATTAATGTAGGGTAAAGTTGCCTAATGCCGTGATAACCCTAATTCCGTGATACACATTTTTTCACTGACTATCACGGGATTGGATATCTTGCTTGAAAGTTCATCGATATCTCAAAAGTAGCTGAAAGATGCACTCTTTCGACAAAGATGTCTGGCGCTATGGTCGAACGGCAAAGCTTTGACTGACATCCAGTTTAAAAAAAAGGATCACGGGATTAGGGATATCACGGCATTAGGCAACTTTACCCTACTATGCAGATACGGAATTAAAATTTGGAGCGAGTCTTGATGGGAGTCCACGTGTATGTAGGCAACAGTTTCACACGACTGTTTACAAGTAGCATATATACAGCGGATCTCGTTTACTGCATATGCGCATTGTATTATAAGCGAAACATACAATACGTGATCTCCAAAATTTATTTCTGTATCTGTACATATGTGACTTTTACATTAATTCTGAAAATTGCGTGGGAGTCTGATGCAACCAGCACATCTCATTTGCATTTCATTTCTATGAGAGAAGTAAACGAAGAGAGAGATGGAGAGAGAGAGGGAATGTATGTCTCATATTATGGAGAGTTTGCACCGGTGATAAATTATTCCCATATAGGACGCCCACATGGTCACAATAGAAGTAATAGAATTGCTATATTGCATGCCATAAAGTCGGAGTAGGTTGCGGAGGAGGGGGAAGACTCAAGCTTATCCCATACATTCACACAATAGCGGCTAGGTTAGCCATTTGCAAAAATTGCGAGATCAACCAACCGTAAAGACATTATACTCGTTGCTTCCAGTATCTAAAACCAACAGTAAAATACCTTCCCCAGCAATTTATTATAAGTAGTTTGCATACTGACAGGTTGGTATGTAATAGTCCAGTTTCAGTCCAGCTTATGAATTTATATGTTTTAGTTGTGTAATGCACCTTGAATTTTGTTCTATTACTGTCCGCATAACGAAACATATCTTATGCAAAGAGCGAGTACTTTAAGCAATAATTAAGTAAAGTATTTCTCCTCGACCCAGTCGTAACTGTCGCCTGACAGCTTCTCAGCAAAGAAACTGAATTTAATTAAGTCGCAACCATTGGCATTGAGGTGGATAAATAAGCTGCAGGATACATTTGTATCGATGAGTTCCAAAAGCAATTATCTCCATTATTTTTTTCAACATATCACTTTTATTTCATTTTTTAAATCTTCAGAGATTAATGCATGGTTTTTGTTCAAAGCAGGTCATATCGTCCTGGTGAATATAGAAAATGCTGAACTATGAAAGCTCTGTTTGCTCTGAAAATATGTCATGTTAATGAGAGGACTTTTTTCCTATCTGAACTGGAAAATATGCCACCGTATATCAGTATTGCAGGCATGTGTAGCAGCTTGTAATCATAACCATTATCTATATCACAATCATAAAATCTAGTATTATTAAAAGCACCATTATACAGTATATGTTAAACGTAAGAATTGGACATGTTCTTTATTCTATGCCAGTGATGTCAAAGCAAGCGCATTTTTCTGACCTTGACGTCGTGCGCGGGCATTAAGCGCTAGGTATGGAAGGAGAAATAAGCAGCCCGTTGGATTAAGAAAACAATGGTGCACAAACTTCAAACGGAACATGAAATTTATGTCGTTATTTTTATATGGCTTCTTTCTGTTTGTTATATTCTATATTGTCTGTAAAACAAAAGTACTAACACCTATTTCTTAGCCTAATATTGGAGTTGTGTTTTAAACGTTAATAACACAATAAAGAGTAAACAATGAATGTTCACACAAATTCCATAATACCTACAACTATACTGTACTAAGTGAATTAAACACACAATTCATAAAGAAAGTGTTATCCCAAAGAAAGACACTGAGTATGACATGATAAGTTGAAATTGATATTGATGGTATCTTTAGCCTTACAAAAGTAATGAAAACAATATTATAGTACAAAGCAAAGTTGCCTAGGTATATGTTTTAACTGTAACTAATATTACATAATAAAACTATTATCGCATTATGCTTTTAGGTGATATTGGTACGCAACTTTCTGTTATCAGAATATTAAATTATCTCGAAATCTGCTGAAGCTATAGACCTGACGTTGTACCATCACATAGGCACATATCTTTTGTTTGTGATGTAACAGTATTTGCTTTGTTAATTCATTTTCTTACAAACATTTTCCATGCGAATATTTTCAAACATTTTAACACTTTATCTTCAGTAATACGTATTTACGATATATTATATTTACAAACCATTGTTTCAGTACCTGTAAGACTACGAACAAACATATATGAAAATTTCACTTTTCTGTAAAAAAGAAGTTGAGAAAATATTCCCTTTGAATAAAAAAGCAAACTTGTGAAAAATGAGCATTAAAATTAAAACTTACATCCTTATAATGAAATTATACTTCTCAGACAAATCTAAAAATTAACATGGATACAGTTTTAATAAGTTCTCTTTCCTTTATCCATTGAATCAATGCTGGCCATCCCTGTATATAGCTCGACCAAGCGGCATATACTACCTCTTTCGTCTGTCTCTTTCCTTTCCGCTGTAAAGCGCTCAGGCTCTCCTGGGCTCTAAAGCGCGCGCTTGCTCCTATGGGCATCAGTTGACATCACTGTTCTATGCTATAAAGCAAATGTAAAAATATTATGGAACGAATAAGTCTGTCTGTCTGTCTGTTTGTTTGTCTATCTATTCTACCTATCATCATATAACCATTTCCACAACCATGACTCTTATCATTAGCATCAAAGTCATCAAATCTAACATTACTAAAATCACTATCACGATCAACATCAGTATCAAAGTCATCAAATCTAGCATTACTAAAATCATCATTATCATCATATAATCATTTTCACAACCATCACTATTATCATTAGTATCAGAATAATTAAATATAACATTACTAAAAATCACTATCACGATCATATAACCATTATCAACATCAGTATCAAAGTCGTCAAACCTAGCATTACTAAAATCACTATCACGATCATATAACCATTATCAACATCAGTATCAAAGTCGTCAAACCTAGCATTACTAAAATCACTATCACGACCATATAACCATTATCAACATCAGTATCAAAGTCGTCAAACCTAGCATTACTAAAATCACTGTTACGATTATATAACCATTATCAACATCAGTATCAAAGTCGTCAAACCTAGCATTACTAAAATCACTATTATGATTATATAACCATTATCAACATCAGTATCAAAGTCGTCAAACCTAGTATTACTAAAATCACTATCACGATCATATAACCATTATCAACATCAGTATCAAAGTCGTCAAATCTAGCATTACTAAAATCACTATTACGACCATATAACCATTATCAACATCAGTATCAAAGTCGTCAAACCTAGCATTACTAAAATCACTATTATGATTATATAACCATTATCAACATCAGTAACAAAGTCGTCAAACCTAGTATTACTAAAATCACTATTACGATCATATAACCATTATCAACATCAGAATCAAAGTCGTCAAACCTAGCATTACTAAAATCACTATCACGATCATATAACCATTATCAACATCAGTATCAAAGTCATCAAATCTAGCATTACTAAAAGCATCAACACCAAACCATTATATAACCATTATACCAACCATAATTATTATCATCAGTATCAAAATTATCAATCTAGCATTGTTGAAATCACCATCACCATAATATAAGCATTATAACCACCATCATTTTATCATCAGTATCAAAACCATCCTTATGAAAACTCTTTTTATTATAATCAATAACAAAATTAGCATTTCCAAATTTACCTTTACGTTTACAACCATTAACATTATCATAACCATAATCACAATCACTATCAACATTATTATTAAGTTACCAAAATCACCATTAAAGTTGCGATCACCTTCACAACCATTACGGCCATAGTCACAACTATCATCAGTAGGGCTATCACCAAAACAGTTAATATTACCGAAATAGCTATTACAATTACTAGCAACAGAAACATTGCCAAAACAACCATCACCAATATAAAATCACAACTACGGATATTATTATCCTACCCGCACATTATTTAGTAGTCTTCACAATCATAATCACTTCGTCACCACTGTCGTTACGTTGACTAACACAATCACTAAATTCATTATCAACAATAGTCTTACGGATATTAATTTTGTATTGATGATTTAGTTGGATCTATAAATAATAAATTTACTAATAAATTATCTAGTGTTGACTTATAATGTTGATATGATAAATGAAGTTGGCAATGGTAAAATAAAGCAAAATCATTCAACGATATATGAAGGGTGGTAAGACTGATAGCCTATGTTTACTGCTGAAGCAAACCTTGAACTGGAATTACACAGCCAATAAAATATACAAGATACGCACTTTTTGTGGCTCGATACCTCAAAAGCTGTAATTGAGGAGCGAACTTTGAGACGAGTCCGACGGCCGCGATTCTAGAAAACAATTAAAATCGATTAAAGAAGAAGCAGCAGGTGAGCAGGCGCCCCGGGTGTGCGTAAATCACTATTTAATGAAGCCATAAAGGTGGGCTCTGCCCCATTATTACGCAAATCGAGGCACAAAAAGTCTAGCGGCCGGACAAGAAGAACAGCTACGTACACACAATGGCCCAGTAATTCGCAAACGGTCGGCGCCTCCCTGCACAATGCATTCCAATAATGAATGCGGAGCCACGGAGCAAGAGAACACTGCGGCGCGGAGCGATGCAGAAGCTGCCGAGGACGCCACGGAGCTTTGCCTTCCATTCCCCGTGAATTTTATACGGCACGACATGAATACTATCTTCCTCTGCGTTTTTTTCTCCTCATCCTTTGTATTTGTCTTCTTTTTTTGCGTGAGAGACTTCTGAAGATTTTCGTCCCTTAATTTTTCTCTCTTTACGATTTTTCTCTGACTCATCTTTATTATTATTATTATTATTATTATTATTATTATTATTATTATTATTATTATTATTATTATTACTATTTTCCATAATTATCTTCGGATGTGCTCAATATCCTTTCAAACACAACAATTTATTCAAGCGAAATTCTGAATGTCACTATTATGATACTCTAAACAAGACTGTCATAGCTGTATCTAAGTAGGCTATACTACTAAACTTTTTGAAACGACTACTACTTATCTATGTTTCAAAATTTTTAATTCGCTTCCTACCAACATTTACAACAAGAAAAGAGAAAATTCCTTTCTAAACTCTCTAAAGCATTTCCTCGTAAACAATGGAAGAGTGATTTTCCAAACGGTGTTAAGTAATTTATAAACCTTTTTTTATTATTTTATACGTTAGCGTTATTATTTCCCATACATCTATACAGAAATACACTTCAAACTTTCCAAACGGTGTTATGTTCCGTGTTATTCTCATTATTAATAGTCCACATATATGAACATGTCAACAATTTAAACAAAACAGAAAAGATATCTGAAGTGAATCTAGAAGAAGAGCAGATGGGTTTTAGAAAAGGGCGCTCATGCAGTGACAATATTTTTAGTATAAAAAGAATTTTAGAGAAACGACGAGAAGTCAATTTAGAAACGCACATAGCTTTCGTTGACTTCGATAAAGCTTTTGATTGTGTAGAACGATCCAAATTATGGAAAATAATGTATAATAAAGGTTACCCTCCACATTTGATAGAAATATTAAAATGCCTCTACACAGATACAAAGATAATAATAAACACAGGAACATCGAAAACAGAAGAAATAAGAATAAATCAAGGACTCAGACAAGGTTGTAGCCTATCACCTAGTCTCTTCAACATATATCTAGATGACTTAATTAAAGAATGGAAAATAGAGGTGAATCCAGGTATAAAGATTAGTAAAGATACATTTTTAAATATTCTAATGTTTGCCGATGATGTAACATTAATACAAGACAGTGAAGAAAAATTGCAATATGCCATTCACAAACTACACCTACTAGGAAAAGTAGACTATAATTTGAGCATATCAACTCATAAAACTAAAGTAATGGCCCACAGTGGTAAATTTCCAATTCGTACAAAAATAATAGTTAATAATAAGCCCATAGAACAAGTATCTCATTTTGATTATTTAGGTTGTAATATAACTTATGATGTAGATAGAGATATTGACAACAAAATAAGCAAATTTCAGTGGATATGCGGAACAATAAATAGAACACTAAAAAATAAAACTAGAAAAGAAACAAAACTAAAGTTCTATAAAACTATGGCAGTACCTGTGTTGACTTATGGAAGCGAATCATGGATAATTAAAGAACGAGATAAAAGTAAATTACAGGCAGCAGAGATGAGGTTTCTTCGCAGAGTAAAGGGATGTACAAGAAGGGATCTGATAAGAAATGAGGATATCCGTAAAGAATTAAATATATACAACATAAGCGATAAAGTTGAAGATTATAAAGAAAAGTGGAAAGAACACCTGTCTCGAATGGATAATGAAAGAATTCCAGCACTGATACAACAATACCAACCTAAAGGCAAAAGAGATGTCGGACGTCCTAGGAAGAGGTGGAACTGAATAAAATGTGAAGACGGAACAGGCACTAAGCCTAAACCATAAAGTGAAGATGATGATGATGAGAAAAGAAATATAAATTAAAGAATTTACTTCGGAAAACGTATTAGTGTCTTTCAAGTGTTAGATTTTATATTACCTTATTAATATGTTTCGGCCTGCTATTGGCCATCTTCAGAACTGGTTGTTGCTGGTCTTGGCGGCTTTTGTTTTGTTTCCTGTGAAGGTGTGTTTGTGTAGTGTAATGTGGAGTCAAACACACCCCCCACAGGAAACAAAACAAAAGACGTCAAGACCAGCAACAACCAGTTCTGAAGATGGCCAATAGCAGGCCGAAACATGTTAATAAGGTAATATAAAATTTAACACGCGAAAGACTAATACGTTTTCCGAAGTTATATAGTGTTCAAAGTTGTGTAATCAAGATGTTTAAAAAATTTACCCCCTTATGAGCAAACGCTCGTGATAGGGAGTTCAAACCCGCATTGTAGATAAGCAGAAAAAAAAATAAAACAAACAATTAATATAAGCGATAAAATATCACAGATTACAAAAACAAGAGCCTATATGATAAAAAGAAATCACAATTGAAAACGTTTATAACCAATATTTACAAGTATATAAGACTAATATTTAGAAGTTAATTATCTAACCCGATGTTAAATTTCCTTAAAAATTTCTTTAATTTTCAGTTTAAATTTAATCATACTTATGTTAGCTAAAACAGGGTACTGAGAAATTAATTTGTTGTAAAGTTTTCAGCCATATTTGAAGCCATGTTTCATACCAGCAGCCGTTGAAGTTTTGGATTCTGTAAAATGAAACAATATGTTTCTTCTCGTATTATAATTATGCCAATATGTGTTGAAATTTTTCTTGTTCTTATAAAGAAGTTAATAATGTAGCTATATTTATATATCTCACAGTTTTTTCCTAAGTTTCCTAAGTCAATAATATGAATGTTTCAAATTGTGCTAAATCATTATGATGTGATATTAAAAGTATTATTATTAAGACATTGCCTACTTTCAGTTTTACATATAATGCAAAATGTTCAAATAAACATACATAAGTCAAATGACTTAGGGTAGCACATAATTTAGGAACATACCTGGTTGAGGTTTCTCCGGAATTTTCCCTCAATCCATTAAGAGCAAATGCTGGGTAACTTTCGGCAATGGACCCTGGACTCATTTTACTGGCATTATCACCTTCATTTTACTCACACAATAGATAACCATTGATAAAGCGTCATAAAAAACAATTAAAATAGCTAGGCTTACGCATGTTGAATTTCAAAATGTTCCAGAACTTATTCAGGTGGTGTCAATTATGTCTGGACTGTGATAGAGGGCATTTTCAGAATGTTACATGAAGATAAGAGTGAATTTACTGAATGAAATTTTCTGTTGTTCATACACCGTCATCCAGCGGTTTCCGCAAGCGGAAGCTGCTTGTTGGCTATCCGCCGAATGTTCCATCGGCATACAACCAGCGCAGGCGACATGAGTTCTCTTTAGCAGCAGCAGCAGCAGCAGCAGTAGCAGGAGCAGTAGTAGTAGTAGTAGTAGTAGTAATTTCATTTTATTTAACGACGCTTTCAACTACAGAGTTTATTCAACGTCGATGTTCAATGTGGACAAGAAATAGCCGACGAATTTTGCCTAAAGACCTCAATCGGGACAATATTCTTTTACATGCCGTAAATCTACGACACGAGATCCTTGTTTTAAAGATTTTATCGACTTTTAAGATACACTTATGTGAGTTTTAAATCTTTTACAATTTTCATCCAAAATTTATGAATTTTAAACCACATAAACAGGCCTATAATATTATCATCTGTACAAAACTTGGTGCCATTAGGGCTAATAGTTTTGAAATAATATTTTTTAAATGTTTTTTATATTGACGTCACTAAAAGGCTCCTTGAGTCACAATTTTTAGTTCATATTAGCTAAAAAGCTTCAAAATAGTCGTCGGAACATAAATTAATTAGGTTTTGAGCTCGGTCTAAATCAGGGCTGGGATCGGGAGCGGAACCAGTCTCTAAACGGGGACGCTTAATATTCATCCGTCACAGAATCAACGCTGCGCGGTGTTAGGCGGGGAAGAAAGGGGATGAAGAGAAATCATATGGCTCCCCGTGAGAGAGTAGAATCCGATCTTGCTGCCCAGCCCTGGTCTAAATAGAGAGTCACAATAAATTTTTAAGTGGATTTTCTTAATTTTTCACCATTATTTCACCATAGTGTCCCCTTAAAATTAATGGACAGAGGTTGAGCCCATAAATCTCTGATCCGAGTTTAGCATGCTAACTAGGAAACGATCGAGAAAGACTGTTCATTTATATCATTCTAATTCTTCATATTCCCATTGTATTTTTAGCTTTCCTTCCTTTCTTCCTGTCTTTATTTTTTATTTCATTCTTTCCTTCTTTCTGTCTTCTCTCACTATTTTCTTCTCAATCTCAATCTCCTATTTCTTTTTTGTACTTTTCCTTCAATAAGTCAAAATGGAATTTTTTGATCAAGGACGACATCCAGAAGGAGCACTTCGCTTCTTCATATTATAATATCACCTATAAAATTATACAGGTGGGCAAACTCGCAACGTCACTATAGTACGAACATGAATATGATGGCTGACAACAGATAAATCAACCCATAACCTATACCTTATATGTTAGTGAATAATGTTTACGATACTATAAACTGACATCGAAATTATTCTCATTGAGTAAAACGTCAGTGCAAGCTTCAATTTACTTCCTTGGTGAAATAAGTGAAATAAAAGCCACCAATGAAGAAGTTGACAAGGAAATGTGTAGAAGTAAAGACCAAATCACTCTATTATGACACGGTTATATATTTGTTCGCTGAAATATTGTTAGGAAATATTAGCGAAGAACTTTGGAATTATTAAAAAAATTCATATTATTGATCGTACGACACGAATAGAGTCCGCAACACCAATATTATCGTATGAAGAGCCTGCTTAATAAGAAAGACAGAATAAGTCTTTCTCGTGTAGATGGAAATACCTGCACTAGACGATAATATATGTCATTGTAGTCCGATTCTTGCAAAACAAAGCTCATATAATTCGCCGGGAAGTTTTCACTATGTTCAAACGTTGTACGAAATTGTAGTGATTTCTTATATTATTCATTATGAAAAGGAATTTGTAAATACAATAAACCATAACGTTAAGTGTTCGCGTAGGCTTCCGCGGCTGGTGTACATGATCTGTGGATAAGCTTCGGGGCTTCTACCGCGTTGTCTTGGTGTTGGTGGCTGACGTTTCGACCGCTGTGTTGTGGCCATCTTCAGAGCAAGTTGAAACGTCAGCCACCAACACCAAGACAACGTAGTAGAAGCCCAGAAGCTTATGCACAGACCAAACCATAACGTTATTTGTCTGAAGGGGTTTTCCATTGAAGATATATTCCACAAATTATAATAGATTACTCTGACAAACATTTTTGTAAACATACTGTTTATCTCATTGAATGTATTACATAATCTCATAGAAGAAATTAAATTATGACGAAATCGTAACACTCTATTTTATGTTTTTTTTAATAATCACCCACCATTACTCCAGTAAAATTGTTTATATTTTGTATGTATTATTCCCGAACAAACTTATTTGTAGATAGGCCTACTCAATATGATCAAAATGTTTTAAAAGTTTAAGACAAATCGTTGTTTATAAAAATACATAAAACATGTCGTCTAGCTAGATAGAAAATAGTTTTTATGTTGCTATCTCATACACACAAGTGTAATCTTTCCAACTTTCTGCCAGGTAAATATCGTCGGACTTTTACTGTTATAGATTGAATGAAACTACTGAGAAAATAGTGTGTACATTTCCCTTGGATTGAGCGTGAGAAGGTTTTATATTTCGTAGTATGGAGAGATAACACACACTGAAAGAACGACAAGGTTAGAACTTTACTATACAGCTGACTTCCATTCAGTGAAATTCAGTTTAGCTCGTGGCAATGCAGTTAGCCTACGCATAAGAACAGCGAATACTGTATTTATTTATGATTCTAGACGTACAGTCCATATATTAAGAATAAATCGTACAAATGTGTCGTGCAATATTTATACAGAAATATCCTAGTGTTTAACAACCATACGTTTCAACAATCGAAAATTTAGTGGAAAAAATGAAAGAAACTGGCTCAATGTTAAATAAAAATAAAAGGAAGACGCGTAAATCGCATTTTAACTTAAAAAAATTGATTACATAGGGTAAACGATCTTTTGCAAAATGTTTAAAAAGTTTACTTAATAGGTTAGTGTGTCCAAGGCGTCAGTTTGGAAAACGAAAATATTAACACTAAAACCTACAGTCATTCGTAAATTGAATGAAACTGACCATGTACGTTGGGTTCAATTAAACTGATATGGACGAAATTAATCTATTTTCAAAAGATGTGAAGTGTGACTTACATAAAATGATAAATAAGTCCAACATAAAATGATCAACAGGTCCAGTGTTGTTGTTGTTATTATTATTATTATTATTATTATTATTATTATTATTATTTTATTTAGTTATTTAACGACGCTGTATCAACTACTATTTTAATTTAGCGTCGACGGTATTGGTGATAATAAAATGGTATTCGGCGGGATAAGGCCGAGGATTCGCAACAGATTACTTGACATTCGTCTTACGGTTGGGGAAAACATAGAAAATAATCAAACCAGGTAATAAGTCCAAGCTGGGATCGAACCCGCGCCAGAGTGCAACTTCGGATCAGTAGGCAATTGCCTTAGTCGACTAAGCTACGCCGGTGGCTACTACTATTATTATTATTATTATTATTATTATTATTATTATTATTATTATTATTATTAGATAAGTCAATAAACTATATGTGCAACGTAAGGTATAAGTCGCAAGATTTTATTGCCGAAAATTAACGCGCTGAATCACCGCTAAGCGGGCCGTTATTTGCCCATGTCACTTTTCGAACGACACCGTACTTACCTGTTTCTAGGCGTACACCTGTTATAATTTGATAAAAGAAATCTGTTAATCTCTCTATCGTAATTCCAGCTGCAATCATACGCAAGGCACAGTCAACACCTACTGTACTGATAAAAAGCTTAGGGCCATATTTACAGACATTCTTAGCGCGGGCTTCCGGTGGATGATCAGCGAACTAACGTTTTTCGTATTCATAAACCAGTGTCAGCGATATGATATGATATGATATGATATGATATGATATGATATGATATGATATGATATGATATGATATGATATGATATGATATGATATGATATGATATGATATGGTATGATATGGTATGATATGATATGATATATGATATGATATATGATATGAATCCTGTACAAGTAATCAGTCGATAACCGGGGCTAGTTTAGCACTCTTGTAGCGCGGACTAGCAAAATGTCTATGCATAGCACTCTTAAAGATCAGCTACTTTCAGTCAATTGAAGGGTTCCGAACCATAGTGGGCCAAGCGCATTTACTAAAACCTTAGAAAGAAAAAGGGTTAAAATGAAGCTATCACCATAATTCAATGGAAACATATAACAAGTAATATAAAGTATGCACATTAAATCTAAATGATATGTCAATCTTCATTAAACTATGGTAATCACTTAACTTTAACCCTTCCTTTTTTCGTTTTTAATAAATAGCGCTTGGCCCGCTATGGCTCTGAACCCTTCATTTACTTTCTTTACCAGATCAGTGGAATCCAATATAAAATAAGCACACACATATACACTAATATCGTAATTTCTGTAATGGAGTTTCTTCTAAACAAAGCGAAAGATATAGCAAACCGTTATTACAAGTTATTAGTATAAACCAAGTAAAGAACACACGAAAAGATTGATATCTAGTTTCTGAAATTTTATGTTAAAATTTAATATACAGCTCAGTCACAGATAAAATTGTTAGGACTTGTATTGGATTCTAAACTAGCATGGGATGAACATATTAATTTGTTAAGTATTAGGATGTCAAGAGTAATTTACTTATTAAGACATTTAAAATCTTTAGTACCAAAATTCTACCTCATAAATTCTTATTACGCATTTTCAATAGTATACTATCATATGGTATTTATATTTGGGGAAATAGCAGTAGCATATCCAAGATTCTCATTCTAAAAAAAAAAAAAAAAAAAAAAAAAAAAGCTGTACGCATTTTAAACAGGGTCTGCATATGACGCTTACTGTAGACCACTATTTATTCAAGAAAAAATTTTAACTGTCATAAATTTATATCTATTCCAATGTCTAATGAAAATTAAAAAAAATCTTAATAGGCTACTTATCACCCTAAAACAGAAGTTCATCACTATAATACACGGTACAATTATTGTCTCTCAGAACCTAGAGATAAAGTCCAAAAATGGTTAAATTTTATTGCTGTAACATTGTTTAATAACTTCCGACGAAAGGCACATGATGCAAGTTATATACAATTTAAATCTGTTTTGTATAACTAGTTAATCAACCATCCGTTCTATAGTATTAATGAATTCTTGACTTCACTGTATTAAATGTATTCTAAATTTATATGCTGCATAATTCTATATAGTACGATTATTATTAGTATTGGTTATTGTTATTACTATTACTTAATTCCAGTATTGTTACTTCATTTCTATTGTTTATTCATCTATTTTTATATTTTATGTCAAATATTATTTATATCTCTTGTAATTTAGTATACTTTATGTCTATTGCAACAAACTGTTCCTCATGACATTTATAAACGATTGATTGATATACACAAGGTACATAAACGATTTTTGTTCTAAATTCCGTCCCTCTACCACTCCTTAAAAGTAAAGCGCTCAATGACCTTATACTCTTAAGATACCCTACATAATATAAGCCAAAAATAAAAATCACCTGATTTTTATGCAATCAAACAGTTGTTTCACGGGAAGTTCAGGAATTGTGTAAACGTATCAAAAACATAGAAGTAAAACGTATGGAAAAAAAATACCGTAACAGAACTTTCAGTTCCCTGACAGTGACAGATAAAGTACAATACAAGGCAAAGATCCTAGTCGACGTAACACGTTTGTAGCACGGAAATGATTAATTATGAACTTCATTAGGTGTGGATAGTAAGAGGAACTGTGTAAAACAACAGGATGCTGGACCCCACAATGACTAAATCCCTGGCGTCAACAACAACCACCGGAGACTGTAACTGGTTATGTCACAGCTGTGTTGCTGTGACAACGAGATGTATTAAGACACGCGACGGGTTCGTTAATCCATGACTGCATTATCCGGTCACCAACAAAAAGCATGAATGAACCATAAAAAGTATTGAAGTCAAATGTGTAAGAAGGTAACTTCCCCTTCCTCCATAATTTTTCATGATGCATCTTCTGATAGCGAAAGACTACTTTTCCTGTTCACCATTAACTTACTTACTTACTTATTGGCTTATAAGGAACCCGCAGGTTCATTGCCGCCCTCACATAAGCCCGCCATCGGTCCCTATCCTGAGCAAGAGATTAATCCAGTCTCTACCATCATATCCCACCTCACTCAAATCCATTTTAATATTATCATTCCATCTACGTTTCGGCCTCCCCAAAGCTCTTTTTCCCCTCCGGCCTTCCAATTAACTCTCTATATTATCCTACCCTGTTCAACATCTACTTAGAGGATTTAGTGCAGAACTGTTTTCAAAACATGGAAGGAGTGATAGTAGGAGGAAGAAGAATAAAATGTATAAGATTTATTGATGATATGGCGTTGTAACAGAAGAGGAGATGATACTAAGGGATATGCTACTGGAGCTAAATGACAGCTGTGAGCAGTGTATCTTTATCACCTCTATCATAAAGAACCAGTGTATACTTAATATTATGAATTTATTAGTTTTTTGTGTAAATTTGTTGTGTTAGGACATACTCTTTTCTGGATCCTAGTGATATATATATATATATATATATATATATATATATATATATATATATATATATACATATATACATATATATACAGGGTGTTTCCGGGCTGGTGTTACAAACTTTCAGGGATGATGATGAATGGCACATGTATCAATTTGAGATAAGGAACCATGGTCCGGAAATAACTGAATCGAAAGTTATAAGCAAAAATAGTTGTGTGGAAATGTAATTGTAATTTAGCATCACGTGCCCTCCTTCCCTTAATCTTTGGAACAATCGTTCAAAGATGGTATGGGCCGGATGTCTCCTACGTGGGTACTGCACCGATACAATCGGTGAGCTTGTCTACTGTTCCCATTGGCTCATACGTATTCGAAAATCAGGTCTGCATATTCCGCTCTCATGTACTCCTCCATTTCACTAGGACTGATCGACTGGACACTGTAACTTGTACACATACACTGCTGTCTACAGACGTGCATATCAGGACCGACCATGTCCGTTACACATTACGCTTCTGCATTGCTTTAGTGTAGTTTCCTGTCCCCACCCCTCAGACAGCGCACTGAACGGAATACTGTAGGTAGACAACGTAAACAATGTCAGATGAATACAGTATGTGTAAGATGTACAGATAAATACACATAAATGAGGTGTACAGAGGAATAAAATTATTTCATTTCCACACTACTATTTTTCCTTGTAATTTTCGACTCAGTCATTTCCGAACCAGGATTCCTTATCTCAAATTGACACATGTGCCCTTCCCCATCATCCCTGAAAGTTTGTAACACTAGCCCGGAAACACCCTGTATATTGTGATTGCAAATTTTTTATTTGCGATTTTCTACGGAGGAAATTCTCAACATTGAGTAAACTGCTTATAAATAAATAATCTGCAAATTACATCTCTTGCAAATATGGGTATTATGAGCTATAATTATGTCCAGAACACTAATCACGATTTTGAAAATGTAGACTCTAAAGAATAAGTTTGTAGCCTACCACTCACGACAGGCTGGCTCCCTTTGAACTCGGCAAAATACCGGAATAAAATTCCTGCAATATATTCCTTACTCTTTTCAAGATTTCCGCTAAAGTTCGTTATAATATAATTATAGATATATGACTAAGGCACAGTTGAATTTATAGATACTTACGAACCAGTGTTTTTAACAACTGAAGCTCCTAAAAACTGATGTTTCAGAGAAAAATGCAGACATTACTGTAGCTATTACAAATAGAGAATATAGTTCATAGTTGAGGCAGGTATGGAAACTTAGAGACTTCGTCCAAAAAGTCGTGACATTTTATCAGACTACTGAGAAATTCTGCATATACATTTAGTCTTTTTTAATTATTCTCCAACAGCAATAAAATGCAGGAACTATGCGGAATTACTTATATGGCAAGTCTCACATTCCTCCCAGGCGATATCATTAAAACGCACAGAGGCACGCATTTTTACACTAAAAGCACGATGTTAGATAACTACGTGCATGTGATTATTTATGCAATACTTATGAACATTGCAAACACATAATAGTGATCTTTTTTATTTCTTTCCCTCTAATCAGATAGTGAAATTCTATTTTGTGAAGAGTGATCGGGTATTCACTGAACCCGATGATTGCGTCAATACATCTTTTTCATTTTTGTATTTTATTCTCTTCTCTTTCATTAGGAATATGGCTTTTAATCATACAGTATTTCATTTTTATTATGAAAGATAGAGGTCTAATTGAGGTTTTCTTTTGTAAATAAAATATAAATTATTAACTAGACGGTGATATGCATCCACTGGCTATGCGACATTCTGTTAGTTTCGAGAAAAACGCTTTAGAAGATTTTGAAACATATTTAGTCCTGGAGACATATATTTAATTCTTGCGGACCACACATTAATTTACATGTACTGTGTGCATTAAAGTGAGTTATACGAACTATTATAGACGATATTCCAATATTGCACTTAGTCGAAATAGAAACGATCGCATTATAGTTACGCATCAATCGGTTAAGCGCCAAGATAAGGCGCTTACATTGTTGATGCATATTACTGTGGCAGGTTTTGTTGCACATCAGTCATATGAGTCGAGAAAGGGAGGGTATATGGTTGATGCATTACACTTAGGCATATCTATTTTATAATAAATCTGTAAGATAAAAATTTTCTGGTAATTTTCGCTTTTCCAAAAATAATTGGTCCAAACATGTATAATTAACCATCCTGAAACCGAAAATCACTTTTTTTTTAATTTTTGTTTGTATGTCTATCTGTCTGTGGGGCTGTTACCTTTTCACGCGATAATGGCTGAACCGGTTTATATGAAAATTGGA
Organism: Periplaneta americana; assembly: GCF_040183065.1. Lineage (NCBI taxonomy): Eukaryota > Metazoa > Arthropoda > Insecta > Blattodea > Blattidae > Periplaneta > Periplaneta americana. The sequence goes on from NC_091119.1 coordinate 136,509,806, forward strand.
TTATAAATTAAGTTCGTTGTAACTTAGATTTTAGTCTATATGGCATTCAAAATACTTTATTTAAAAGGGGGGTTATAAGGGGGCTTGAATTTAGTTTCGGACCACTCTGTATTACTCATTTTTATAATGCTAAGCCTTGCTTACTCTGTGACTGCTTAAGGGAAACCACGTTCCTAATTTACCGATTGGCAATGTTCATTCTTGGCGGGATGTTTATCTAAATAAAGTTTGTATTTTTTTATTATTTTGTGTGGACGTTCACAGTCAGACACTGGACGCCTCATTGTATAACTCAAGCAAGAAATGTATAATTACTTTGGAGTACCTCTAACCTTGCTTGCAACCACGACAATTACTGACCGAGTCATTATAAAATGCACCTCCTCTTCGAGTTATGACTCCCATCTGTGCTACATTATAATTTGCCCATTAAGTGATAATGTGTAAACATGTCCTGGTGAAGATAATGCCCAACGCTCTGGCAATAAAGTTCTTCGCAAAAAAGGGAATTCCAGAGCCCACTGCAATAATCCGACGACATGATTCCCCTAATGAAAACATTCTATCCCAGTCAGTGCCCTCTCGTGCGTGCTGCAAGAACTACATTCTTCATACGAATCATCTCTGCCCGTTTCACAGCCTCTCCGGATGAAAATAGTACGACATAAGTCGAATTATAATGGATCATATGGTTTACTTTATTTTCAGCTTTGGGCAGATAAAGCTAAATGACAGCTGTGAGCGGTATGGGATGAATATAAATGCAAATAAGACGAAGAGCATGGTCAAAGTAAGAAAAATACAGAAGATAAACTTGCGAATTCTAAATGAAGCAGTAGAGCAAGTGGACAGCTTCAAATACTTGGGGTGTACTATAAGCAGTAATATGAGCTGCAGCCAGGAAGTCAGAAGGAGGATAGCAATGGCAAAGGAAGCTTTTAATAGAAAAAGGAGCATATTCTGTGGACCTCTGGAAAAAGAATTAAGGAAGAGACTAGTGAAGTGCTTTGTATGGAGTGTGACATTGTATGGGGCAGAAACATGGACATTACGACGAAGTAAAGAGAAGCGAACAGAAGCATTTGAAATGTGGATATGCAGAAGAATGAAACGTGTGAAGTGAACAGACAGAATATGAAATGAAGCTCTGGTGGAAAGAGTGGGTGAAGAAAGAATGATGCTGAAACTGATCAGGAAGAGGAAAAGGAATTGGTTGGCTCACTGACTGAGAAGAAACTGCCTATTGAAGGATGCACTAGAAGGAATGGTGAACGGGAGAAGAGTTCGGGGTAGAAGAAGATATCAGATGATCGATGATATTAAGATATATGGATCATATGAGGAAACAAAGAGGAAAGCAGAAAATAGGATAGATTGGAGAAAGCTGGGTCTGCAGTGAAAGACCTGCCCTTGGGCAGAACACTAAATTAATGAATGAATTCTATTTATACAGGATGAAAATGAAATAACCTTGGATATTGAAAGGGACGATAGGGTACAGTAGTGGTAAAAAACCGGACTGACCCTTGTAGCTCATTTCAGAGCCTTGTTCACTCCAGAGCGTCGGTGCATATTCCTTGGACCCGAAAAGTATTTTCTAATTATCCGGCAAAATCAGGTATCTGGCACTGGCTTTGTTCCACAGTTGTCGGATACGAGGAATTCTACGGTATACTGTAAACCAAATTTTGCCTACATATTACTCATTTTCTTTATGAAGTTAATATAGGTTTTTGCTACTCAATGAAGACGAAAACAGTAACCATTTGCGTGGCTGTTGTTCAACTGCACAGGTGGTTTCTGGTCCAAGGAATATGCACCGACGCCCTGGAGTGAACAAGGCTCTGAAATCAGCTACAAGGGTCGGTCCAGTTTTTATTGCCACTACTGTATACTGAAATGAATAGAAAATCTACATTTCGTTTAGCGATTAAATGCACGATTAATTATAAAATTAAGTTTGAAGTTTCAGCAGTCCGACAACATCGCCGCTATCTCACTCTTCTCGTGATATAGATGTAAGAGGTGAACGAACTCGGTGTGTCTCGCTAGATGAGCTGTTTTCTGGCGCTGTGTTGCAACCAACTCGCAGCGTGCAGAGGTTTGAATTTAGATGTTTTAAAAATTAAATTTACACGAAAACCATCGACAATATTGAAATACGCCAGAGGGATAAATTATTTTTTATTAATTTTCCTATCGATATGGACAAAAATCACGATCCTATTCGCAATAGTTACCGAATAAGAGGTTGTTAAATATGTGACAAAAAAAATTTCCTGAAAAACTATGAACTTTCCACCAATATGATATTATAGTTTTTTGTTGCATACAACACGACCCACTCGCTCTGAAAATCTGCTAGGCTATTTCACTTCCTGCCTGTATAAGTTATTATGAAGCTACAATTCGGTGACCTCATGTTCCGTTCCCGGCATTGAAGTGGAGACTTAAGTTGTTCTAATCATGATAGAAGACTTCAGTACTTGTGGATACAAAAATAAATTAACATGTATAGCAGCAACTTTACAGAATAAAGTATCTCCAACAATTTAGGCCTACATATATTTTTTTAGCAATTTCACAGTTGTAAGGTTTTTTGCTGTCCGATTTGGCATGGAATGTCCCATATGTGGATTTGGTAAAGGTTTTCAACAGAGTGAATTGGAATAAACTTAGAGGCATCATGAAGAAAATAGATATGGATTGGAAAAAGGGGAGGCTACTCAGTAATCTTTATATGAAACTAGCCAAAGTTAGTACAGAAGAAGAAATATCAGAGCGAATTAAAATAGGGAGAGGAGTACAACAAGGATACCTTTCTCACCTACTCCTGTTCAACATCTATTTGGAGGATTTGGTGAAGAATTATTTTCGGAACATGAGAGGGTGACAGTGGGAGGTGTAGAATAAGAAAGTACATAAGATATGCTGATTATATGACGTCAGCAGAAGAGGAGATGATACTAAGGGATATGCCACTGGAGCTAAATGACAGCTGTGAGCGGTATGAGATGAAGATAAGTGCAAACAAGACGAAGAATGTGGTTAACGGAAGAAAAGTATATTAATTAAATATACGAATTTGAAATGAGGTAGTAGAACAAATGGACAGAAAGAGTGAAGAAAGAATAATGCTGAAACTGATCAGGAAGAGAAATTGGAATTGGCTGGATCACTGGCTAAGAAGAAACTGACTAGGCCTACTGAAGAATACACTGGAAGAAATTGTGTATGTGTGTGTCTAATGCCTACACACTTCACTTCCGTGATTCGGGTTCCGCATACTGCGGATAGATGACAAGACTGTGAACCAGTTGCAAGTTGCACACCACTTCGGCGGGCCACGTTATGCATGATTTGTATCTGTGAAGAGTTATGTCGTGTTCTAGCATGAGTGTATGTATAAGTGTTCGTGTAGTGTAGGGAATAGATGAGGATAATGGTGAGGAAGGGAGAAAGAGAAAGCCGGTGCCGGCACTTAGCCTACTCCTGTCGAATAGCACCAAGGGGGCCGCCAGTCTTAACGTCCCCATGCGACGGACGAATCACTATCAACAGTGACATATGCCTTCTCTTCATATACATTGTGGAGAGATTTGGGATTTAACCCAAGCATACTGGTGTACAATTTAGTGATTAGAAGTTGTGCACCGCCATCTCTCCTAGTCCCGAGGTAGAAATTGTACATGCAAATTTCTGACCCCACCGGGAATCGAAACCGGGCCGGCTAGTCTGGACGTGCTACCACAGAGCTAACTCGGCAGACCTGGAAGAAATGGTTAACAGGAGAAAAGTTCCGAACAGAAGAAGATATCAAATGATACAAAACAATAAGATATATGGATCATAATATGAGGAAACTAAGAGAAATGCTAAAAACAGGAATGATTGGAAAATTATACTGACTTTCCAGCATAAGACCTGCGCTTGAGCATGAATGCATGAATTAATGAATGAATGAACGACCTTGTAACTCTTACGAATGATGATGACAGATCTGTATTCGAGTAAGAAATTATTTTTTTTTTCCTAGGCCAATGGGAGGGACCTTAACTTACCGTTATTCGTCCCAATTCTACGAAGGGGCTCATAGATGTTGCTATTACCGAGAAGCATAGACCACTTTGTTTGTCTATCAAGAGTGTACCACAGACGGACATTACACTCATGATGATGATGATGATGATGAAGATGATGATGATGGAAAACTGTTGGGGTATCACAGGGGAAGAGGAGTTTTCGGATAAATCACTTCTTGTAACTTGATTTTTGAGAAACCAATGGTCGGTATTCGGTAATAAGACAGGTATAGAATTCCGGTCCCATTTCGTGCGAAATCATCGTTGGACCCTAACGTGGTAAGAACATGTAGCTACAAAAAAATCCCCCCCAACCCCCTATGTGTGTGTAGTGTTTGCATTTTACAGTTTATTAGGTTACAATCCAGTGGAGCATGAGTCTGCAATATGCAGTCCATTACAACAAGCAACCAATCAATCAGTCACTCAGATGCTCGGCAATGTGATTGAACGCGCTTTCCTTCGATTCTCTGTTAGGGCTAATGGTGGCCCTTGCCATAATTGACTACAACTCACAGTCATACGCTTCCCCATTGTTGCGCTGAAAGTACAAATCTATGCCTGAGCATTTACAGTGATTACAGTCACAGTATAAGTGGCATAAGTGTCATTTTCTGGTGTACAACGAATATGACCGGAAAATTTTCAGATAGTATCACATATTCATAAACTTATTATTATTATTATTATTATTATTATTATTATTATTATTATTATTATTATTATTATTACCATCATTCTTCTCTCTTTAATTTTATACTTATGTTTCAAGGTAGTCTGATCCTTTTAACTTTGCTTAATCCCTATTAACTTAATTTCTCCTCTTCTATTTTCTCCTAACTTTCTATATCACCTCCTTATCCTTCTCCTCTTACTTACTTACTTACTTATTGGCTTTTAAGGAACCCGGAGGTTCATTGCCGCCCTCACATAAACCCGCCATAGGTCCCTATCCTGAGCAAGATTAACCCAGTCTCTATCATCATATCCCACCTCCCTCAAATCCTTTTTAATATTATCTTCCCATCTACGTCTCGGCCTCCCCAAAAGTCTTTTTCTCTCCGGCCTCCCAACTAACACTCTATATGCATTTCTGGATTCGCCCATACGTGCTACATGACCTGCCCATCTCAAACGTCTGGATTTAATGTTCCTAATTATGTCAGGTGAAGAATACAATGCGTGCAGTTCTGTGTTGTGTAACTTTCTCTATTCTCTTTTTAAATAGACTCCCTGAATATTTCGGTAATTATAAATTTAAAATATTTTAGTAAGCAGTTACGAAAATATGAGGTTTTCTTCCACAGTAACACACAATACATAAAATTTTATTGCATGTAGTCCAGCATGAAAATAAAATATTTGCGGAATTGTTTCACAGACAAAAGAAATAAAGATTACAGAATCGTGTATGTACAATTGCGGTCATAAAACATACCAGCAGTTGTTGAGAGTTCACTTAAGTCTTACATACGAACGACTAAAGTCTAAAAAAGGGTCGTAAATAAGAATAAAGACAAAGGATGCAGTCATGAATATGGAACGGATATGACAGTTGTAGCAATTAAGTTTACAAAAGGATTAAGATGAATCATGGAGGCAAAAACGGGAAAATATTGTTGTACGTTTACCGGGTCACGCACTTAATACTCAATCTCCTTTCTCTGTCGGTGAAATGTTGTAATGACACATTAAGTCTTGGAGACGGATGTCACTGAGGGAATCGAGTTTTTTTAATGCATCAATAAATCTGAAATTTAACTCCCAACTATGTAATTTTAACACTGAAACTCATCTGTGTAGTTATACCTGGTACTTTTATTAGGGCCTAACTAGTTACTTAACGACCTGCATCTATTGCGTGATTATCTAGCATTAGTGGAATTGGTGCTAGCGAAGTAGTACTGGGTGAGCAAATTATCCCCCACCTGGAAAGCGGCAAATTTGGCTATAGGCAGCTGCGTTTCCATTTGTTAAGCACGGAGATATCTCATCATCGATGATTCGAAAAATCACCAATATTGGTGTAGAATATTGTTAAAATATCATTTGACTGCAGAACTTCATACAATTACATGTTTTTATAATTGATTTGGCATATTGAAAAAGTAAAAGTGAACCTTTGCCGATCATGATTTTTATGTTCGAATTAGAGCAATTTGATTTTGCATATTTAAATGCTACTATATTAGCATATTTTCTTGTTTGCTCCGATTTATTACACTGTGTAACAAAAACAAACTTTTGGTCTGTTTAAGGAAATTTTATGCTGCTATTGGATAAATTAGACCACAAATAAGATATATTCCTGTAATCGTTTCTCGGTTCGTAGTGGTCAATTATGTAATTTAATAGTTTACGTAATACTTGCTTAGCACGTGTTTCGTATTTACTGTGATATTTAACTTAGATTTATATTGTTAATCAAAGAAATAGAGTTTTCCTATGATCCAAAGGAGACTGGAGGCTCTTCATTGATAGTTCGTGCAAGAGTCTGAAAGGTGTTCTCCTCCACAATGGGAACAAGTGTCCCTCAATTCCAATTGCTCATTCAGCCCATCTTAAAGATGATTACTCCGATGTCCAGCACCTTCTGCAGATGATTAACTATGCAGAAAACGAGTGGGATATTATTGGTGACTTCAAAATGGTTGCGTTTTTGATGGGATAACAAGGTGGCTACACAAAGTACTCTTTTTCCTCTGCCGGTGGGATAGCAGGGATACAGCCAGGCATTTTGAGACCAGTGAGTAGCCATTGAGGACGGAGTTTGTGGTTGGTGAGAAAAACATAAAGTGGAACCCTTGTGAAGCAAAGAAGATTCTGATGTCTCCGCTACACATTAAGCTTAGTGTCATCAAGCAATTTGTAAAAGCATTAGATACAAATTCAGATGCCTTTAACTGTCTGCAAACTGTCTTACTCAAATTCTCAGAGGCGAAGGTCAAGCGTGGTATTTTTGTGGGTCCCCAGGTGAAGAAATTACTCCACGATGATGAATTCATCACAAAACTTCTAACTGTACAAAGGGAACTCTGGAAGAGCTTCCGTGATATAGTGAATTGTTTCCTGGGTAATCATAGGATGGACAATTATAGGGAAGTGGTGCAGGGTCTTCTCAAGAATTACAATACAACGCGTTGCAGAATGTCACTCAAGTTGCATGTGTTCCACTCGCATCTAGATGTTTTCAAGTCACATATGGGTGCATACTCAGAGGAACAGGGCGAAAGATTCCAACAAGACCTGCAATTTTTGGAAAAGAGATATCAAGGACAGTATAATGAGCGGAAGCTTGGCGACTATATTTGGGGATTAATAAGAGATTCCGATGTAAGCTAAAAGAGGAAAAATAGGAAAAAAAAAATACATTTTTAGATACTCTGTCGATGTGTTCTATGATGTGTAAGTGTTTTAACCTACAAAAGGAAGAGTACGAAAAAATGCATCTTTAGATACTCTGTGTATGTGTTTTTATGTCGTGTAAATGTTTTACTGTACTCTCACAACTTCTGCACATTTGCTCAGCCCATGCATATGTTTTTTTTACCTTAATATAGAAACAACTGTTATTCTAAACCCATTTACACTGCACAAAAGAAAGGTATTTTCTTTAAATTAAGAAAATCGATGTCATATCTCTAAAAACAATTTCTCACGCGAAAAATTGATGTTTCCATGTGTTTTGCAGTATACTGAATTAGAAACAGCAAAAAAATTAATTTAAACAATATCATTGTTACACAGTGTTATCCAACTTAAAATATTCTCTCTGATAAAAATAAGAATTATTTCCAAGAAATATATTGAAAATATATTAGAAATAGAATCAATAATGAATTACTGTTGAGGAATGAAACTGCTACTACAACAATGGTTACTTCTTCCTAGTATATGTATTTTCTTTATATAATGTAACTTTTTATTCTACTTTTTACCACCACACTTGTCAACAATGTGACTTTTATTCTTGATAATCCACCCTACAAAAATGAGTACTCTACTCAACACAGCAACACAATAGTCGTTATTGGGCTGGTGATAGTGAGATGGTGTTTGGCAAGATGAGGCTCAGAATTCGCCTTGCAGTTGGAGAAAACCTCGGAAAAAATCTAATCATGTAATCAGCCCAAGTGGGAATCGAACCCGCGGCCGAGAGCAACTCCGGATCGGTAGGCAAGCGCCTTAGCCGATCGAGCCTCGCTGGCGGCAGTAAGGATGTTAGTTTTAAGTGTTTTCCACCGTTACCCCAAGAAAATGCCCCTGATACTCATTTCTGGTAGAGGCTGAAGAATCCCGGGGTCATAATGCAGCCGGAAGAAATAGATTAGATAAATGGAGAAAATCCGAGACTACAACGGGAATCGAACCAACGCCTTGCAGCGCATCGCCTTTAACGCGACGCGATAGTACGCCTCCAGCTTATATAATAATAAAGCAAAATACTCAAAGAAAAATGACTAATTAAACTTGTTTTTGTATGAACATGTGAAAGAAGCTAAATGATAAACTTAAAGTATGTATACAGCGGAAATTACGTAATTAATTTGCCCTCTTCTAGATTATATCATTAAGCATAATTACACAAACAGTTGCCAATAGTCAAAGACATATGATTCATGTCTTAATTCTTCTCATAAATATGTCAAACAACAGACTTAAATAGCGATATTGCAACTTCCTTAGACAAGACTATAAAAAATCAAACAGAACTCTACTTTACCGACACACTAACCCGTGATATTTCAATACCTACATACAATCTCTGAACTATCGCAGACGCATTTAGAAGTAAAAAGATGAAGAGTGGAAGGAGCAAATCGTTAATTTCATTGATTTATATGGCGGCTTCCGAGAGAGTACGCCGACTGGAGGGACAGGGATTAACCAATAAAAATCCACATAAATCATCGCCCTGTGATGTAACGAATCGTAATAGACCAGTAATAAGCAGAAATTATAGTAATTACTCAGCCTTTAAAGACAGAATGTAAAGGATTATGACAAAGTTACATGGCAGATTAACAAATGAACCCATCGCGATATCCGTCTGAGACGATTTCAATTTACCTATAACGTCACTGCATGCCGTTATTGTGTGAATATTTGCCTTGTATCTTTCTGGCCATAGCACTTGAATCTAAGAAAGTATAATACGAATATATTTGCTACATTTAGTTATATTTTTACACCTTTATTAAAGTAAAAATGTTATTGAAGCAAAGGAAATAATTAATGATCTCCAAAAGAAAAGTGAGCTGATTCAATTGAAGCACTGGGTCGAATAACGAGTTTTTAATGGAATAATGCTCTGTATAGTTTTACACAGCTGTCACAAAAATTGGTTTTCAATATCTGTATCAGAGGCGCTTCTACACGAGTTATGACTATGAATTTCTTGGTTGGAACAACAGTCTATGTCATTAGTCTCTTCTAGCGTATCCAGTTGTTTACACCGTATCGGGAGTTATTGCACGGGAGTTTTCTTGGAATGTAGGCTTTCACGGCCTATATTTTTTAACAATACAGCGTAAACTCAGAACAAAAGTTTTTATCATAAACATCTACTGCTATTCACAGTCGAATGTTTCTGGCTTTTCATTTTTTTTAGAAATATTTTCAAACCCAATTTTTTAGTAGAAGATCTCAATTTTTTCTTAATCATTTTTTCAACCAAATTTTGAGAGCATGTTTACTATGTAAAAGGATAACAAAATCCAAATTTTGAACTCGATTGCAGTGATATTTTACTACTTAATTAACTTATTATTCCCAGAACTTGAATTTTACCAGCAATCGAAAAGTATTGGGAATAAATTGGAATAAGGAACAAAAGATGTTTCCTTCCCAGGCAGGATTCGAACCACGAAAGTCTTAGTTACCAGTCTGTCGTGCTCTGGAGTGAACAAGGTTTTGAAATCAGCTACAAGGGTCGGTCCGGTTTTTTTGCCACTACTGTACATTAAAATTTTCCTCCGTTACATTCCTCTAGTAGCTTCAGGGAGCCAACTTTACAACACTAAGCTACTAGATTTGTAATAACAAATTCGTAAAAAAGAATTCTTTATTGAAAAAATTATTTTGACAACTCTTTAAATTTAATATTTTAGGAGAAAAATTCGCTCCGGCGCCGAGGATCGAACCCGGGTCCTTGGTTCTACGTACCAAGCGCTCTGACCACTGAACTACGCCGAATTCAATCCACAGCACTGGATCGAACTTTCCTCCTTCGGTGTTTCCCTTTGCGGCCTGACTCCAAGTTAGGCATATATATGTTGACGTGTGTTTCTCCTAAAATATTGTGTCAATATTACAGATAAATTCAGCAGTACAAATTAATATGTCTATAATATTCTCTCAGCTAGCAGTGCAAAATCCATTTTGCGTTAGAAAATATAAATTCTAAAGGAGTGAATTAGCTAATACATTTTTTTCGGAAAATGTTCACGATTTTCAGTAGACTTTTCCCTTAAACTTCTTAAGAAAACATCACAATCATTCGTACGCAAGGACGAGAAATTTCTACATTTCGATTGTAATAAAACCGAATGCGTTTGATTGGCAAACACAAAGACAATCGCCGAATCACCATTACGTAATGGTATGTTTTGTCTCAAATTAGTTCACAAAAGACCTCAATTTTTTTTATATATATGTTTTGATTGGAACCATTTCAACTCCTGGACGAAGAAGACGTGTGTTATATGTCGCTATTGAACCGAACACGTGATCACATTGGAAGAAGCGCTGACAGAAGTTTTAAGATGCCACATGCCAATCTCGCTTCTGACAGACTTTGAGGTTCCACAGCAGTAATTGAGGCAGAGAAAGCGCGAAAGAGCACCGATAAAATCGAGCACGAGAGAACAGATAATTCTGTATTGAGTGCCTCCATTGTGTAAATATATAAATTATTGATTTTTTCAGTGGCACTTGAAAAGACGGATGGAGCGGGCAATGAATGCTGTTCTGTCTGCAAACAGCACCAAGACCCTCCATCAAATCATTGCTTGACTTGTGCAGCAAATAGCGCCGCTACATCTTCTGTTCGCCGCGAAGTCATAGGAGCAGGTACGTGCAACAACGAAACAACTGCAGTACTCGTGATTAGTGATTGGGATCAAATAGAAGGCCTTCAAGTAAACATGGACCCAAAACCATACAGGTCCTACTAAATTCCTTCACTTCATGATTATATCAATTGTATTGAATACCCCGACTTTATTGAAAACTAGTCTATTTTATCATGAGCTATATTAGGATTATAATTAAATATATATTAGATGCAAGTACTCACAAATAACTATATATTTCATTACTTTTTATATTTTTTTTTAGATGTGAACATAACAGGACAACCAAAGAAGCGCATTCTATTACACAAAAAAACATACTGTTACGGAGTGACAGGGATGAAATTGTCAAATTCTGTAATTTTGTACCAATCATTACAGTGGACGCGAAATGCGAAATATCTCTGAGCATGACCAAAGCCACAGAGAAAGGAAGGCGAGATAAGTAGAAACTAATGAATCTATAATGTGGATTGTTATGAGTGTATGTCAAAACTGAAAACATCGACTACTGAGCGCTATCTACAGTATGTTACTTTTCTATCCCAGTGAATTAATTGAGTCTAACAATAACATTGAGAGATGTTTAATTTCAGCAGTGTGAAGGATTTGTTTTCGGATCAGATAATGTCGCCATATCCATTCCTTTCTCCCGCAAGTCTGCATCCAGGAATCGAAATAGTTGTCGTAATGGTCTTCAGGGACGTAGATATATTCTGTGACCACCGTATCAGATTTAACCATACACAACTACAGTCCGCATCACCGTTTTTGGCGTGTGAAATAAGCAAAATAAAAGTTAAGTGCGAGTGTCTTATATTTGCCTCAGTCAGTCTGACAACTGTGTTTGGAAAATTGCTGATGTGACGTGTATAGGAAATGGTACCAATCTCAGCTGCACTAGTAACATGCTCACAAACTGGGCACTATATACCTAGGACAAACGCCAAAAACGCTGGTACCAGCAGACATAGCTGGTGCTAATGAATTTCAATTATATGAGTCAATTAGTTTTAGTTAATTACGATGTTCTTTCTTTTTTAATAATTCCATATAAAATATCCCTTGCATTGCAAATCTTGGCTTTACGAGCCGTAAATTGCATAATAATAGCTCATATGTAGATCTAAATGAATTACAATTAGTTTCAATTTTTCTGCCTATAAAAATTTTAAGAAAGAGAGAAAATTTTTCCTTCTTTTGATTTTGATACATAAAACTTCTTACTACTTCAACATGTGGAAATGTACAGTAACATGCAAGCGACAACAAACTCCGTACCAATTTAAAATATTTGTATATATTATAACTCCCGTAAGTTTAATGTGAATCAGAGAAGAATTGAGCCGCAAAGAGCATTCTTTATATGTAAAAATGCTGAAAATGGGAAAGCGAGAAAAATGAGATCAAATTTGTGAACAAGAGATTTTAATGCTACACAGATGTATTTTAAGTATGTCTACGAGGGGTTTTAAACATTTCAGATTCGCAAAATAATGACGAATACTTTGGAGGTCAGGGTATATATTTACTATTTATATATATAGATAAAATTAATCAGTGATGACAATATAATAATTTAAAGTTCTTTCTTATATTTTTTGTAATATGAATTGTTATTATAATATTCATATTAATTATTTAAACTTGAATACTTTTTAAGAGAAAATATTAAATTATTCTCAGAGGTAAAATCAAAAATCAAAATCTAAATGGAACCTGCAAAACTTCACCTTCTTCTATAAATATACATTATTGTGTGTAGAAATATACACTGTTACATACAGTGCGTATACTAACTGGCTCCACAGGAGAAGTGGCAAGCAGAACGCGGAGAATGGAGGAGTTGTGTTGGTAATATCATGCAGGTATTTTAATGGTGGAGAGTGGGAGGGAGCGAGAGAGGAGATGTAATATTCCTACGTGTTCAAACCAGGCGCTACACAGCACCAACTTTACATCGCTGCCGGGTCGAATACTGCCGCTTGCTTCACTGCGAAGCAGTTAGTATATGCACTGTAGAAATGCATTCTATTACATAGAAATACATACTGTTACATGGAAATATATACAGGGACATCATTTTATTTTTACTTCAATTTTTATTGTACCTGAGTTTTTGACTGTACTTCACTCCCACCCCTTCTACTAAGGAAGTTCCAACTCCACACAGAACCAAGACCGCAGATAGTAAGCAGTACTGAGTTACTGAGTATAGTACGTTCCAGAAATATGTTAGCGTTTTCCAGTGACGAAAGAGCTTTCAATATTGAATCATATTTTCGCACAGGTACTGTCCGTTTGCCTACGTCGCATCCCGATTTCCCCCACCTGCTTCTGCTCGCCCCTCTGTAAAAGCTGGGCTGTCTTAGCTCTTTTCTGAAAACATTAATTCCTCTTAGGAATTGGACGTTTACGTAATATTATACAGCTGTTTAATTTAACTTAAATAAAAGGGCCTCGTTAAGTAATTAACTGTCACGTGATTTCCTCCCTTTCTACAATCCTGCGGCATAACCACTTGGACGGACAGTAGATAGCATGTCTGAGTAATTTTATATTTTCGGGTCGGGCAGAAGTGAAGATTGAATTCACAGTACGTAGAGTAGGTACAGAATTATTTCAACATGAGTTACTACTACGAAGGACGAAACTGGCAATTGGAATTAGATGCAATAGTCTATATTGCGATAATATGCACAAAAGAACTGAAGCCTGTATCGAAATGAACGGCCACCATTTTCAAAATTGTGTTTAAATATTCATATTATGATTATTTTTCAATTTAACTTCTTTCTCTATATTGTACGCCAATGTGCTGTAGACAGTATAATATACACTGCATAATGAATACGTTCGCATTGATAACTCACTTCGTGAGTAAAAACACTTATTCTTAATACAGTACTTACTGTATTTTGATTAAACAAAAACCTAATGAAAATTATCAAACTCAAAATCGCGATATTTCCTAGTTTACGTAAATGGATGAACTACTTTTCTTCCATCCTATACCTAGTAGAGTGATTTGTGTTTTACGCCAGTATCATCGAACTCCTGTCTTGGAGGGGGGAGCAAGCGGGGTTTCCGGTTCTCTAAAGGTATAGACAGGTTAATATTAAAAATGTTAGTAAAAATAAAATGATGTCCCTATACAATTACATATAAATACATAGGCTATTATTATAAAAAAATGTGTGCTTTTATATAGAAATACACACCATAACATAGAAATATATAGGCATTCTATTATATACAGAAATGAATAATATACATATTATAATTATTTGGTAGACAATCTCAATGTATAATAAATACGGCATAGAAAATGTAAAAATCTGTAGTAGGTTGTGGCATCGTTAAGGTCACTTGGTAGAGTGTTCCTGCTGTTCCGTATGCTTTACTTTGCCTAAATAATTAATTATTTTTTAATCAATAGGTCAGTTGACTCATTACCGGTTATTCCTACATGTGAATGTATCAATTGGAGGATTATATCTTTATTCCTTTTCATAAGGTATTTTAGGGCTTGTTTATTTTATTTAAGGTTTTTGTTTCTCTTTTATTTCGATAAAACAGCTTGTAAGGCTGCTCTAGAATCAATCCACATTGCGGCTTTTATAAAAAAAATATATTCTATAAAATATGATATTCTTGACCTAAAGCAGTATTGCATCTATTTCTGCATCGAATTTGGTCATGTGCTGCTCGATTAAACACATTTTTCATTGTATCAACGAAAGTTACAGAACCTGCATTTAATAAACACTTTAGAACATATGAAAGCAGACCACACAGTGTGCAAAAACGCAAATCTAGCTGGAAAAACTTAATAACTTCTCTACATTCTACTGGATTGTTATGAAATTTTGTGCAGACCTTATATGTAGCACTTTTTTGTGTACGAACTCTGATTACGTTTGTGAAAGAGGAAATACCTCTTTATAGGGAGTGATTTTAGACAAAATTAATAACTTCCCTCCATTCCAACAAATTTTTATGAAATTCTGTTCAGTAGTTATAGGTAGCATACTTTCTTTTGTGTGCAAGCTCTGATTACATTCGTATGCTGCCTATTTCTTGAATAAAATTTCATAAAAATATACAGTCTGATACGTCTGGGTATGGATAATATTAATTTATTATTATAAAGCTATTATGATAGTAAGAAAAATTTCTTGCTGGTTATATTATGCTTAAAAGATGAGAGTTTCCATATATGACAATCAACAATGCATAATCTGAAAGAACAAATGAAAATCGTAGATGATTAAAATGGCTACTACAAATCAACAGCGGGCATAATGTGTTCTTTGATATGCTAAATTTGAGAGAGTTAAAAGAGTTCAAAGGGAATTTCGACGTGAGTACGGTGAGCGTAATGTACCTAAATACGATTCCATAATGTTGTGGTATCGAATATATGTAGAAACAAGTTGTGTTAAAAAAAACACGCAGGAGGTCGCAGGCGAAACTCAGTACAAGAAGCAACTATCGCTAGGCTTTGCCCCCGAACTCCCCAGATCTAATCCCTCCTGACTTCTTTGTGTGGGGTTTTGTTAAAGAAATTATCTATTCAAAGAAACCCAGGAAAATTGATGATCTGAGAGTAAAAATTACTCAAGCTTTCCAACAAATCACCCCTCTTATGTTACAACGGACATGGGCTGAATTTCATCATCGTTATGAGTTATGCAGGGTGTGCAATGGGGGTCATGTTGAGCTCTGAGAAATCTCTCATCTTTCAGTGTTGTATTCACAAAGTTTCAACAAATAAAGTTCAATAGTAAATGTTTTACGGTGTTTTTATTTTATCCATAAACAAACGGATATCCCTGTATTATATAGGACATAAGTTATTAATTTTGTCTAAATACACCATAGTAAAAGGGTAGTTCCTCTTATAGAAACATAATCAGAATTTATAGGCAAAAATAATATATGCTACATATAACTTCTGTACAAAGTTTCATGAAAATATTGTGGATAATAGAGGTGTTATTAATTTTGTCTAAATGTACCCGCTATAAAGGGGTAGTTTTTCTTGTGCAAATATAATCAGAATTTCTATACAAAACATATGTATCACCTGTAAGGCCTGTACAAAGTCTCATAACAATCCGTTAGAATGCAGACAAGAATTTTGTTCAGCTACTAGATTTGCGTTCTGATCCACGGTGCATTCCTTAAGGTTAGATAAAAATGTGTCCAATGTATTTTTAACCTGATGTTCGATGTCATGTGAATAATTTTACAGACTCAAATAACTAACACAGTGATTAAAAACTACCTCATTCCATAATTCTATTTTATGTTAAACCAAACATGAAACAGTTGCCTTCGCGTTACCGTGTGCTCCACCACTGAAAAAAAAAAATACTGATAAATGCACAAGAACGCACAAAATTTTAAAACTAGGATTCAACACTCTATACGATGCTGTATTAAATAGCAAAAGAATTGTTGTAACCGGACGTGACTGGCTATATTAAGACTCACATTATGTTTGGAGAACTTCAAAACATATTTTTTCGATTGCAATATTTGAACCGTACTATAAGAAGAAAAATAGTTTATAAACTTGAAATTGAAGTTACATTAGTAAGAACGTGCAGGTAGATAAATTACTAACAATTTTCACTTTTTCACTTACATAAAACGCCTGTCTGTCTACGACTGAACCGGAGGAAGAAGTATTAGAAACAACTCATTGTTCTTACCCTTATGAAAATAGCTTCCTGCTGATAAAACAATAAAAGCTACCCTTGACAACATTCTCCAAATTCTAAAGAACATGAATTCATATTCACCTATGCCTAACTAAACAAGTCGAAATTTGATTTTTGTCCACCTATATTGGGAAAATAGCACACTGTGCACCGACGGACGAATCACTATCAACAGTGACATATGCCTTCTTTGATAGGCACTATGGAGAGGCATATTGGTGCACAATTTAGTGATTAGAAGTTGTGCACGGCCATCTCTCCTAGTCTCGAGGCAGAAATTTTGCATGAATCGAACCCAGGCCGGCTAGTCTGGAGGCAGACGTGCTATCACAGAGCTAACTCGGCGGACTATATTATTGTACATAATAATTAAGGGCCATATTCATAGACATTCTTAGCGCGTGCTTCCAGTGGATGATCAGCGAACTAACGTTTTTCGTATTCATAAACCAGTGTTAGCGATATGATATGATATGAATCCTGTATATGTAATCAGTCGATAGCCGGGACTAGTTTAGCACGCTCGTAGCGCGGGATAGCAAAATGTCTATGCATAGCACCCGTAATAATTATGTTATTTTTTTTTTCAACACCTGACTCTTTTAATACTATACTATACATTAGTGAGATCGAAACTCGATTATGCATCTGTAGTTTGAAACTCTATTACAAGTACTGATTCGGCAAAACTCGAAAATATTCAAAGGAAATTTATTTCATTATGTTCGTACAGATTTCTGCCTAATAACTCCGGGTATAACTATGATAAAAAATGTGAGCACTTTAAATGTCGAAGCTTGTATGTTAGACGTCATGATCTCATTACTTATTCTTATGTAAGGCCCATAAAGGTGACATTAATTGTCAATCTTTCGTAAACAGTGTCAGCCTTTGTATTCCTATGAAGGATATGAGACATCACAAACTCTTCTATATCGGAAATTCTAAATCTTCCTCGCCGGTCTCCGGATGTATTAAAAATGCTAACTTACGTGTAGGCGATTTCGATCCATTCAATGTACAGAAGTATTACAACATGGCAATGTCTTTGCTAATATTATTTGCATAATCTTTCTACACGAATTGGTAATACTCCTTTCCATAAAATATTATAGTATTCTTGTAAATTAATCATTGTAATCTATGTTCTTCATTTTGTTGTTATCTCAATTATTTACTTTGTACCATACTTGTTCATTTTATTGTATTAATTCTGCAATTCTTGGGAAAAGTGGCATAAATCAGTTTCCACAAACATTTTTTATTAATTTATTGACAACTTACGGAACATCTGCTTACTTGGGAAAAAAGACATAAGTATTTCTCCCATTACAATAATTCATACAGAAGAAAATCAAATCGACATAAACCAGTGGGAAGACAGTTTTTTTCCTTCTCCTGTAAAATTAACATTTCTGACTTCTGCCACTTTTCCCGAGCAACACAGAATTGTATCACTGTGCTGGACTTTTATTGGCCAATGGCTGCTGTCCAGCAAATAAATATAAGTAAATAAATTTATTTATTATTATTATTATTATTATTATTATTATTATTATTATTATTATTATTATGTTTCAAATAACTTTACAAGTTAGAAATACTGTACTTGTACTACTTGACTGGAACACAACTCGATAAGAGCTAAAACGAAGCCGTTCTTGATTGGTTGGACGGAAATACCACGAAATAACTCATCAACCTATTTTCTAGCACGCTGACTGTAATAGCAACCATATGAGTAGATACACTTGTTTGCCAGAACCGAGGCCCGAAGCTTTGTTCCGCCACACCCACCCCGTGTTCAGATCCCATATTGATTTATACCTGCATTCAAACGTCGCTGAAATAATCCCAGTGTCTAACGTTAATCATATGCTTTCAAGAGAAAAACCCTTACCTCTCTCCTCTGTACACCCCCTTGAATCTCTTCCCTCTCCCCTCAGCTCCAATAATCGGCCACCCAAGTGAAATTGGAGCTTCTACAACTATTGATTTAGTATTTACATTAACAAATCATTTCCAAATAAAACTTCTGTAATATTTAATAAATGTTAAATTATAACTGCCATCATATTTCACATCACCTTTTTCTTTTGAGGTCGGGCTTTTCTTTGCGTGCCGTTCTGCGCCGGTCCTCAATCCACAATGAGTTTACAAGCTCCCAACGCCAGAGTTAATCAATAACTATAAATTAGGTACTAGTAACACATGAGTGGTTATTAACGTTTGCCTCCGCAGTGGTTTATTTAAACTGGAGCATGATTGGGCTCCGACATGCTAATTGGTAATTACGAGTCACGTAGATGGTGTGATAGCGACTAACCATAGCGACCCAGCCTGCCATGCCTTTATATGCCAGCGGTCCACATGCTGTGTACAATGACACACTTTAAACCTGATCTAATTTATATCTAGGGGTAAAAATCAGAGAAGGTACAAGATAATAGTGAAGTTGTGTACAGTTTAAAATGTTGAAACGGTTAGATGTTGAAGCACTTAAAGGGTAAATATCGTAAAGATCTAGAATGTAAGAAAACTAAAGGAACACCTAGAAATCGTGGAAAGAATCTATAGGAAAACCTTGAAAGAAAGAGAACTTAATGCGAATAGCGCTAAAACCCTGGCTAATGACCGTGAAAGATCGCATGCTCTTTGTAAAACCATTACATTTCGTGGTAGAAGAGGATTTACTAACAGCGTATTCTAAATCTCACCGGACCGGTGGACAACAATGATGTCACGCTGCAGCGAAATAGGAACAAAACTGTTGGAAGGATCGATGGCTGTCATGGCGAATGTATAAGTTGTTGTCTGTGCTACGCTAGCAAAATTTTGCGAAATTTCCGTACTGCCATCTCGTTCAAAGAAAAGAGATCATAAACAATTTATTTCTTGAGCCGGTAGTAATAACTGGTCCGTTGACATGTTCGCTCATAAGCCATTAACATATTGTTTTTACGTTGTGCTCATTACAAACAATTCAGCAGAACACACCGCCACGACACAACAGTGCACGATGTCGTTCGTCTGCTAATTCCCGCCCTATACAAGAACCAATCAGATTCACTGATGGCGGCTGATGGAGATTGCCACCACCTCTGCAAGCTGATGGCACCGGTGCGACACCGGTGGAGCATCAGTGACGCCATCGGTGAAATTCGGAACACCGTAATGCCATCAGATTGCTCAGCGCTGAGATTAGGAATACGCTCTAAGTAGGGTGTGTTCAGGCCATTTCATTTAGTGTTCTGCTCAAGGGCAGGTCTTTTACGGCAAACCCAGCTTTCTCAAATAATTCCTATTTTCTGCCTTCCTCTTCGTTTCCTCATATGATCCATATATCTTAATGTCGTCTATGATCTGATATCTTCTTCTGCCACAAACTCTTCTGCCGTTCACCATTCCTTCCAGTGCATCCTTCAGTAGGCAGTTTCGTCTCAGTCAGTGACCCAACCAATTCCTTTTCCTCTTCCTGATCAGTTTCAGCATCATTCTTTCTTCATCCACTCTTTCCAACACAGTTTCATTTCTTATTCTGTCTGTCCACTTCACAGGTTCCATTCTTCTCCATATCCACATTTCAAATGCTTCTATTCGCTTCTCTTCACTTCGTCATAATATCCACGTTTCTGCCCCATACACTGCCACACTTCATATAAAGTACTTCACTAGTCTCTTCCTTACTTAATTTTCCAGATGTCCGCAGAAGATGCTCCTTTTTCTATTAAAAACTTCCTTGGCCATTGCTGTCCTCCTTTTGACTTCCTGGCAGCAGCTCATGTTACTCCTTATAGTACATCCCAAGTATTTGAAGCTGTTCACTTGCTCTCTGCCTCATTTAGAAGTCGCAAGTTTACCTTCTGTATTTCTCTTCCTATGACCATCGTCTTATTTGCATTTATCTTCATCCTATACTACTCACAGCTGTCATTTAGTTCCAGTAGCATATCCTTTAGTATCATTTCCTCTTCTGCTAATCTCATGCACTTTATTCTTCTTCCTCCTACTATGACTCCTTCCATGTTATGAAAATAGTTCTTTACTAATTCCTCCAGGTAGATGTTGAACTGGATAGGTGATAAAGGACATCCTTGACGTACTCCTCTCCCAATTTCACTTTCTTCTGACATTTCTTCTCCTATCCTGACTTTGACTTGTTGTTTCATATAAATATTACTGAACATTCTTCTCTCTTTACAATTGTGTTGGGGTAATTTGGGTATAAAACAGTCCTTTTTAAGTTTAGAGACTCACAGCTTATTACACGGTAAAATTTTGTAGTCAGTTTTTTACACGTCAGCATTGTGATCTTCTAGAACAATTCTATTG
Organism: Periplaneta americana; assembly: GCF_040183065.1. Classification (NCBI taxonomy): domain Eukaryota; kingdom Metazoa; phylum Arthropoda; class Insecta; order Blattodea; family Blattidae; genus Periplaneta; species Periplaneta americana. The sequence continues at coordinate 136,531,022 of NC_091119.1, forward strand.
CATTTTAATGTATGTTCGCCTCTTCTTATCATAATAATAATTCCAAGTTTAACGACATTCAATTTACCCCATGGATGGGGAAATTTGGGTACAATGTGTGTTACTAAGTAAAACATGTTTTAAAGTCTTTATAACATCAAATTATCCCAACCATAAGTTAGTGTATGTATCCTAGAACAAAATTTGGAGGTAAGGTAGGAATTTAAAAATTGTAATTAGGCTTAACAAAATAAAAAGTCAGCCAATACTTAACTTCTTAATATATCTTATTTTTAAATGTAAAATATCTCCAATTAAAGTCAGGGACAGAAACACTTCAGATATTTATTTGTCTTTCATCAATCCATAATTTCTGTACGCGGCATAATCTGGAACGAAAAACTAGGCTAGTTGCCAATTAACCTAAATTATACTCAAATTAACCCGCGTTTGTAAATTGTAATTTAATAAACTATTAATTATATTATATTACTACATTTAATAAAAACATGTTCTGAACATGTGTGATGTACACATGCACGAATTTTGTTACTGGTTTCTCAACAATATTGCTTTGGATTTGGGTGATTTCATACAATGATAAACAAAAAACATTTCCTTTTACCAGACACTGCAGTATCAGTGTGATCAATACGGATTTTTAATACTCCATGATAGGCAAGTGTGAAATAAAGACAATATAATATATTAAATTGGTATGTGTTTGAAGATTAGGTAAAGTTTGATTCAATAAATTGTAACATATCCAAATTACCCCACTATATTCAAATTACCCCGACTCATCATTTAGGCCTACTACAACCTTCCTTCTGGATCAAATAGTGGCTTTTTTAGAGTACAATTATAGTGCACTCGGTTTTTTATTCTGGTAGAGAAGCAGATATTTAATCCCTCTTGTAAAATGACTGACAAAGGAACCTTGCACAACGTATCAAATCCAAATCCCTTACGCGACAGCCCATGGAGAGCCAAGACCTACAAGCAGAATGCTGGTCTCACGTCCACGTGCCTCAGCAGAGCTTAACGATCATCCAACCAATACGGATATAACGTGTGATTATAACGATGACCCCCAAGCCATTTTAGTCGGCTTGCAAAATAAGATTTCACTCCTTACTATAGCTTCTCAAATTCATTACGATGCTGTGTGGGCACTGATACCATACACTGGCAGAAATATCATGAAGGCTCGAACCAAATCTCATTCCGTAACTCTAGTCCAAGATGTGATGCCATAGACAACGCACCTTCAGCGTCCACAACATAACCCCTCTTACAATTTTACACGAAGTAAATTTTGTATAGGGAAAATAACGTACAAAAACTTATCCGCCAATACTAACTGTAACAAAAAAATACAAAATTGATATGGAAAATAGTGTAAAGTGTTTCATTTTAGTAGTATGTACTGGAAAGTTTTGTACTGATGATGATGATGATGATGATGATGATGATGATGATCATGATGATGATGATGATGATGATGGAGAATAATCTATCTAATCATGGCAAACGAAGTCGCAAGTTATGCTAGTGCTATAGTATTGATAGATTGACTTATAATTTCACTATTTAACTAGTTTTGTAACTACATGTACCTACGGTATGTGCCAAAACAGGTAATTCTGAAATTTTGAATAAATACCTCGTTGCTAGGAAAACGTGGGCAGCAGATGAGCGGTAATTTTAGTATTGTTTGTTTTGGCAGGATCAGGCTAGTGCGCACAATGGAAGTTGCCCAAAAAGAAAATTCATCCAAAATATTCGCCCAAGAATATTAACCCAGGTATATTCGTCAAAAGTGATTATACCCAACGATTTCCATTCTCACCTTCATTCACGGAAAATTCACGCAATGCAACAAAGTTTAGTTCATTTTTAGCAATACGTTTCCGTGGTAACATTTGTATTTCGAAATGTGTAAGTGTATAATATGAATACCTATTTCATTTTCAGGAATAAACTGCATAAGATTTGTTGATAATGTGGCGTTATTAGCAGACGAGAAGACGATATTAAGGAACATGCCACTGCAGCTAAATGACAGCTCTAAGAAGTATGGGATGAAGATAAATGCAAACAAGACTAAAACTATGGTCATAATAAGAAAAATAAAGAAGGTAAACGTACGAATTCTAAACGAGGCAGCAGAACAAGTGAACAGCTTCAAATCCAGGAGTTGGATCTAGAACCACAAAAATGAAAATATAAAAGCTTAAATATAAGGCTGCACAATATTTCACAAAGGTATGATGAATTCAAAGAAGAAGGACGTGACGTTGAATATTTGCGTGCCTGTGGTTACAACATTCAAATCTGAAGAAATCCAGCCAAGACTCGATTTCTGCAATAAAATAGCTCTACAGTTTTTCAGGAAATATGTAAACCATTCAAAACTTCGTTCCAACTAAATTATTGCATTATCAACTAAAATTTAAAAATAATAACATATTTGAATTTTGTTTGTTATAATTTCATTTTGGGTCCAATTTATTTAGGTGCATAATCCGGTGCGTCAATCGACCCTGGGTCAAATTTCATTTGGATGAATATTCTTAGTGTGAACTAGCACCAAAACCGTTTTGGCGCATACTGTAAATTTCGTTTTGTGTTCTCATCGACAATTTATAAACAATTTTTCATCTCATTAACAGAAATCCAGTATCATAAGATCGAAGACAGAAACGCCAGAATTATATTTGTTTTATAGTCCTGGGCGAAATTTTCCCTTTCTTTTCATTCATTCATTCATTCATTCATTCATTCATTCATTCATTCATTCATTCATTCATTCATTCATTCATTCACTCATCCACACGGTCCGTCAACCTTCATTTCCTAATGGGTAGGGTGTATTCCTTCATGTGTATTCCTTACGTCCGTTTTCGGCTTCCCCCCTTCAAAATTATCTGAAGTTTTCTCAACGGAACGGCGAAAAATGGAGTGAGACAAATGGTCAATAGGTTTGGAGCTCACATAGATTCTTCCTCATAGTCCCAAATTCCCTCTCAGGGACACGCGATAGCGTGCGTTTTAATTGTTTCTCCTCTCATTTCATCCTTCTTTCATTCAGAACTCTTACGGTTCAAAATTTGATAGTTTAACATTAGAAATCATATTTGAGGATTTTCATTTACATAAGTACGTCTGTATTGAAGGATCACTATACCGGTACCCAAAGAGAGTAATTTTAATAGAAGACTTATTTACTTCAAACTTTTCGGAACCAGTGTTCCACTGTACAATCATTCCTTTCACACGAGTACAGAAGTCGCGTATTTCATTATGTTAAAATATACTTCTAGTATTTGACGACTTCCAGAGACAACAAACGATATTTCAATTAAAATATGTTAATTTTGGCAATAACTAAAACTTGTAACAGTCGTCAAGATCTCTTGTTGAACATGCAGTGAGAATGACAAAAAGCCAGGAATGTTTCTATTGACTATCTCCCAGTTCTTGCGTGAAGCAGAAGCATTTCTACCTTGGCGCCAGTCGATTAAAGGCAGGCGTGAAGTACTGGGTTCAATCACCGGCTCGGATTGATGTTACAACCATATAAAATTAATTAGCTGGTAATATTAATAATCATACTGTCGGCATCTTATTTGATTACATACATTTTCTCTCCTCCTCATTTTATTACGAATAGCATGCACGGACAAAACCATCTTGTTTGCAATGCTAAGACACTAAGATATTTTCATTAATTCAAATTGTTTTTGTTGCATAATAAACATATACAAAAAGGATCATGTGAATACATTTTAAGCTTGCTATAAGTAGATAATCATATATGATGATTAATTTTTTTATAAGTTGATCGATTTACGAGGATAGACTTTAGGCCGTAATGAGATCAATTATTAATAATCTTCCGTTCAAATTAATTAAACGTTCTTTTATCGTTAATTACCAAGATCAAGGTACTCAACATCCATTATACAGAATATATATGCAAGTAATTTGAGTCCATTAGATATTACAAACATAAAATCGCTGTTGTATTATTATCAACAGAACATCTTCATAAATTAATATATCTGTTTCTTAGAGACACTCTACTTCCTCTGCGCCAAGTGATAGGCTACCATAGAGAATTATTCAGCTAATCATATTATAAGAAAAAGGATGTTACGAACATGCCTATCTGTTTCAGCAACAAAGTATTTATTTCCATTACCTGCTGTGTAAAATGTCACTCCTTAGTATTCGCTTCTAACTTTGTGTGAAATATCATTCCTTATAAGACTTGCCTCTAACTTCCTAACACGATACATCCACAGTCTAGTATATACAGTCACGAAGCTTGAGTTGTGAGGGTACTAGGAACAATAGACTGTGCCGGTACTATTTCGCATTGTTTGTGATGAGGCGATAGTAGCGATCCTAGTGGTTAGCAACTATCTATGGATGCATATTCCCTACGTATTGAACTTCGTGACTGTATATACTAGACTGTGATACATCCATGAGGTACAAAAACAGACGTATACGATACATAGCAGAAATCACACATACGAGTATATACCACTTTTATTAGGCTACATTAAATACTCGAAAGTTACATACTGACAAACTGTATTCATATCCAAACGAATTCGTGTGAAAATTATGTTATAGAAGACAACGTTGATACAAAATATTCTCGTCATTCTAATGCTCTTCTACAATTTATTTCCGCTATTATTATTATTATTATTATTATTATTATTATTATTATTATTATTATTATTATTATCATCATCATCATCATTATTATTACCACTACTACTGTTATTATTGCTATTATTTGGGTGATAAAAATTCAACAAAAACGATGAATGAAATTGGTGAAGCAGAAATGAAGCTACTGATACCCTTAGCAGGTTATACTTTAAATTACCATATTAGAAGTGAAAATGTCTGAATGGAAATAGAAACTTATGTGAAAACTGCTGAGAACAACTATAGATTAAAATGGTACACCCATTTATAGCATGTGGATGAAAGCTGCTTCAATTCCAATCCATAGAAACCACAAGAGTGGGAAAACCAAAAAACGTTGACAGGAACTTCGAATCTTTGAAGACGGAGCGGACTGTAGACTCCCATCTTTGGTGTTCTGATGATGATGGTGATTATGGCTTATTACTGTTATCATATTATTATTATTATTATTATTATTATTATTATTATTATTATTATTATTATCACCACGGCATGGCGCGTCCTCAGGTTGCGGATAGAGGAGACGGCCTCCAGATATGGAGGGTAGCTGTAAATATATTGAATAAGCAGTCGTGGACAGCCGATAAGGGGTGGTCCCCCAGCTTGGGGTTGGACGAAGGGCTAACAACTCTTCACCGTAAAAAGCAGCTTGTTACGAATCCATACAATAAGCCTCGGAATGGGACTGATTCTCTGGCACGATCACAGCAAAGCAATAGAAACTGGACTATTCTTGCACAGGATAGGGACCGATGGCGGGCTTATATGAGAGCGGCAATGAACCTGCGGGTTCCTTAAAAGCAATTTGTAAGTTATCATTATTATTATTATTATTATTATTATTATTATTATTATTATTATTCACTCGAATCCGAGTGAAAATTACGGTATAAAATAAGTCATTGATACAAATTTTTTGTCGGCCTGAGTTGCGCAGTCAGTAGAGCGATGACCTTCTGTGCTCGAGGTTGTTTAAATGCGACAGGCTCATGTCAGTAGATTTACTGGCATGTAAAAGAACTCCTGCGTGACAAAATTCCGGCACACCGGCGACGCTGATATAACCTCGGCAGGTGCGAGCGTCGTTAAATAAACCATAATTTAATTTTTTTTACAAAATTTTCTCATGATTCTTCTGTTTTCCCTTCCAAAATTCATTATTATTATTATTATTATTATTATTATTATTATTATTATTATTATTATTATTATCATCATCATCATCATTATAATCATCGCCATCCTTGTTTTGTCATGGCCTCCATCACTCCGAACCTCATCCCTTCTTCCATCCACTACATGGTACAGTCGAATCCGTTATCGCCAGTATGTAACCTACTCTCCGAGACCAGAACTCCTGCTCTGGTGGATGGAGTTAGTTATGGGTGAATGTGTTAAATTCGATGTCTAGACCATCAGCCTACTAAGCAGGCAATCCGGGTTCGAATCCAATTAGGCCTGAGATTCTTCTTCGAAAAACCTTAGTGTTAGCCCTTCTAGTGGCGAACAGGATCGCAGCTGAGGTTTTTCTCAGAACTCTCCAATTTCCCCATGATAGACATCAATATTTTTCCGATCTTTCTCCATTCCACTACAATTATAACAGCATTTCTCTGATCACCAATTGGAGAAATACTGAGGAGGCAGTGTTTAGGGATATGTTTGGCTGCCTGCATAGCAATAGGATTTGCTCTCCTGTTTTACGACAATAATAAAAGTGGGAACCATTTTTAAGGATACCATCAGTATAATTTTATAGATTATTTTTTTATTCGTGATTGTTATTGTGAGCAGTGTTGCGACTATAAGAAGGTCTTGATTTAAAATAAAAGTGCATTTATATTTAACAACGCGGAACCTTCTCGTTAACCACTTCATAAACGCTTCCTCATTCCACGAGCCCTAGTCTCGAGACAATAATGCATCAGAATGACGCCAGAGTTTTTTTTTTTTTTTTTTTTTTTTTCAAATTGTATTGAACGATATATAAAGGCTGTTGCTATTGTTAGGAATAAAATTATTACTCCTACAGATCAGGTGTGTAAAAATGTACATATACCTCGTCCAATACTGTATGTACAGATACAGACGAAAAATATTGATGCAGATACAGTACAGCATCGATTATCCGAAACAATTGGGGACGGGGGGTGTTCGGATAACTGATTTTTCGGATAACCGATCATTTACGAAAACAAATTGTACGAGTGTCATAGCAGGAGTATGAATCAAAGAAACACTGATATTAAACACAAAACTGTATATGCAGTATATATTTTGTATCACACGTCTTACAAATAATACAGAGAACTAACTAGCCTAGTTTGACAAGTTCAAAATGGTCATTAAAGTAGGCATACAGTTTAGGAAAAGAAGTTTTTTTTTTTTTTTTTTTTTTACTTCAGAGCTGAGACTTTTTTTTTGGCCGCCAGATCTCACAAACAGCGCTAGCGAAACTTCTACATGGCGCGCGCGCAAATTTGAGTTTGCCGATTGGAACTCTTTCGGTTAACCGATGTTTCGGTTGATCGACATTCGGATAATCGATGCTCTACTGTAATTGGATTCATTTGGATATCAATACTACAGTTAATTAGGCCTACTTCATAATTAGGTAGACCATGTTAAATTAACTCTTTCTCTTCGATAAAACTCGTATTTATTAATCACCCCTATTTATGTACAAATAACAATTTTTATTGATTTAAAATTAAGTCTGATTTATCATTATAAATTCTCTTCAATTTTACACAGAGTTCATTCTCGTAGCCTGGAAATCCATCCCCAGACAGCGACAGAAATACGTCCACTGCGTTGTGTTGATGTTACATATTCTGGCTGGAACCTTGTGGACCCAATAAAACGAAATACCTGAATAGGCCTATGACTGGTGTTCGAGAAAATCTTTCAATCTGAAAATATTTTATTTTCCCATGGATATTCATAATATTCTTGTCAAAACGCGATGTGATCTATTCTATGTTTATGAATCCAACATGGTATTTATATGTGCAGGGAAGATGAAAAATTTTCTTGGAATATTATATAATACTCAGAAGAAATAAACAACATGTTTTAAACATTTCGGTGCAAAATAGACTCAATGTTTTATTTCTGTCGGTTACATATACCGTTATTGCTCTAAAAGGTTGTCTTTGGTTTGATTAGCTAGGTATATACCTGCAACTAAGAGTTCAAATACCTCCCTTCCCAGGACGATATGTGGAGTAGGGTATGTAGACATACTGCCAACATAATATCTCACAAAGTTCACTTCCACATTATTTCACAGGACAAAAGTTTTGCGAGCCAGTGTACTGTGTCCACAAGACTATGTAGTAGACTATTTTCTTTCTTTTCGAAAATATATCTAAGACAGAAATAAAAATTCTCAATCATTTATTTCTTTAATTAATGAAATTCCTTACAACAAAATTAAATATTTTAAATTATTTTCACAACATTTTTAACAAGTTGGGAAAGTTATTATTAATTTTTAAGTGAGTTGAATTACAATATTCTGTATAATTCTCACAGTTTGGTAAAGATTAAAATGCAAGCAGAAAATAATCAGATCATTAAAATTAGTTGGTAAAATTTAAACATATAGAACGTCGTATGATTAAAATTGTAAATTACAGGAAATTGTGTAAAACCAAAGCGCTACATTTTCTGAGTGTACTCACTTTTCCAGTTCTGATGTTCTCCAGCACCATAATCTTCATCTTCCTCTATTTATGTCTTGTTTTACACTTCTTTTCCATCTCTTCCTTGTCCTTTGCTGTTTTACACTGTTTTTGTTCCTAACATCAGCATGCTGCATATGCATTGTGTCAAACTTCAATGCACTATCATACCACACACAGTAAACAATGCCCATCTTGTTCTCTCTCTCGTGAAGATTCCATAATTTAAGCACGTTATAATAACATGAACTGTAATAGGCCTACTCATATCAATAGTCTTCTTACCCACAATGTTTTTGAACCCCATCCCATATCATACTTTAAAACATCCTTAACATTCTGTGTTTTACCACGTAAATATTTTTTTAGGAGTTCTACGTTAGCCATATCTATACATGGGCTTTATAGCGTCTCTAACAATGCTTCAAGATTAGAAGGCAGCAAGTAAAACCATGACAACAACCTTAGAACTTCTATCACTGATAATCATAACCTCAATATCACTACAGTTTCAACAATTATAGCATATATATTATTTTCACACAATCACCTCTTATTGTCGCTTCGTTGCGGTATTACAGTGTAACACTTCCAATTCTTAGACCACCGAGTACTACAACGAGATATTGTGATACAATAATTTTATTTATTTCAGCACGAACAACGAAATGTCTCGAAAACATATGGAAACATTTTTTTGTGTAGTGACCTTCAAGCATACTCATGCGGTCAAAGCCGAGTCTGGTGCTCTCTATGGAGCCATGCAGCCAGTAAAATTATATCACAAGAACAAATGAAACGTTAATTTAAACTCAATGTTTTGTACTCCAGCATTATAAACATATTTTGTTCATTCATTCATAATAAGCCACATTACTGTGCACTGACGTACAAAGATATCTGGCCTACAGTTTTCTGAACGTGGTATCAGTCAGAACCAAAGATATAACAAATTGACACACTTTGAAATAATTACACTAGTTCTCAATAGGTGGCATTACAATGACAGGTAAAAGGAAGTATTGGGGAAAATAGTGATGTAGATTAAGTATAAACCTGATGACCAGGGAAAGGATTTATATGTAAATACATATTTACTTATAAAGCTAATATAATTTATATTTTGCATTATCTTTATGTTTCACAATGTGTAGGGTTGAAAAATCCTACTTTTATTTTCCATATTTTTCCATATTTTAGAGTTTAGTACATATTTTCGTTAATTTCCATATATTTTCCATATTTCATATAAAACAGTCCATATTATATTAGGTTTAACAATAAAACAAAACAAAATTCCATTAACTTTTAAAAATACATTTCAACAATAGAGATTTAAACACATGTTCAGTAATCCCTTTAACATCAGAGTTATTTGAAAATTAGCAGTCCTATCAACAATGGGAAAGTAAGTTACAAAACTGTATTAATTTAATTTAAAATTTTTAACAGACTTCAGTTGTGCAGCTCAACAGTTAAATGCCAGTCAGAGTACACATAGGTTGAGTTTTGTAAATCATACTATAAAGACGGTAAATATGCCAAAAGTACGTCATTCAGTCAATTTAAAATCAAAACTAACAAGTTACATTTCAGAATTTAAAGAAGATGGTTTATCAACTGACAATAAAATATTATTTTGTAATTTGTGTCAGTGTGCAGTATCATCTACACAAAAGTTCCTGGTGCAACAACACATTACAACTAGTAAACATCAGGCCAACAAACAACTAAATTCCAAGCAGAGACAATTGTTTTTAACACAACCAACAACATCGAATGTAAGATCTGAGTTTAACATCGACCTGTGCCGTTCTCTCATCTCTGCTGATATTCCTCTCTACAAACTAAAGAATAAGGTCTTCAGGGAATTCCTTGAAAAATATACTCAACATACAATCCCGGATGAGTCAACACTTAGGAAGACGTATGCTCCATCCATCTACGATGAGACAATACAGAAGATAAGAGATGAAATTAAAGATAGTTCAATTTGGGTTTCCATTGATGAGACTCCCGACAAAGAAGGTAGACTTGTTGGTAATGTAGTTATCGGTTTGTTAAGTGAACAATATTCTGAACGAATTCTTTTACATTGTGATGTTCTAGAAAAGTGCAATAACAAAACAATAGTTAAACTGTTCAACGAAGCTATGGGTATCCTGTGGCCAAAGGGTATTATGTACGATAATGTGTTATTCTTTATTAGCGATGCTGCCCCTTATATGGTCAAAGCTGGACAAGCATTATCTGTTGTATATCCTAAATTGACTCATTTTACTTGTGTGGCGCATGCATTTCATCGTGTGGCAGAAGTGGTCAGAGACAATTTCCCTAAAGTAGATTTGTTGATTTCATCAGTGAAAAAAGTATTTCTCAAAGCTCCCAGTAGAGTTAACGTGTTGAAAGAAATGTACCCTGAAATTCCATTGCCACCAAAGCCAATTTTAACTAGATGGGGTACATGGCTAGAAGCAGTTGAATATTATGCCGAACATATAGACTCTATTAACAATGTTCTCCTTGCATTGGACTCTGAAGATGCAGTCTCAATTGATACTGCGAAAACAGTTACCTGTGACATAAGTGTGAAGAATGACTTAGCTCACATTCAGCATACATTTTCATGCATCATAAAAACGCTCAAAAGTCTCCAAAATAGGCACCTTTCACTATCTGAAAGTTTTGAAATTATAAATAGTACTGTGGAACAACTGAATCGTGGTAGAGGTAAAGTTGCAGATGCAGTAAGAGCTAAGGTGGACACTGTACTTTCAAAAAACCCTGGATATGAAGAACTACAAAAGGTTGTTGCTGTGATGAGTGGTGAATCAACAGTGAAGATTAACTTGGACTTATCCCCAGCAGACATTGTGAAATTGAATTATGTACCAGTTACTTCTTGTGACGTCGAACGCTCTTTTAGTCAGTATAAATCTATCCTCAGAGACAATAGAAGAAGATTCACTTTTCAGCACTTGAAAGAAATGTTTGTAACCTATTGTTATGGTAACAGACAATAAAAATTGTGTTTTGTTGAAACTACATTGGAAGATAAGGTACGTCCATTATATTTTTTGTTTAGTTTGATTAAAATGTACCAATATTTAACGTACATAGTCATTTTTTTATAATTTTAAGTCCATATTTAATTCCATATTTTGGTAAAAATCCATATTTAATTCCATATTTTGGTAAAAATAACTACATATATATTTACATATTTCATATATTTTTAGTCCATATAAATCCGTTCCCTGCTGATGACATATACAGGCTGAACCATAAGTAATGTCATTAATTTTAGGGGGTTATTTTTTAGATATTTTAAACAAAACATTTTAATAAAATTTTTCTCGTTTTTGCTTCTTTCCGAGATAAAAATTGTTTTATATGAAATATTTCATAGCTTGTTTTGGGAAAGCCATTGAATTATTTCCCAATATGCTTAGTCAATTTAAGAGAGCAGTATATTATGATAATAAAAATGATTGAACAAATTTTAGTTTTACCCTTTAAATGTGCAGAAATTTCATCCAAACAAATGTAACTTTTCGTTCTGAAAGGAAATTTTAAAATGTTACATTTGTTCGGATCAAATTTTTGCATTTTTAAAGGACAAAACTAGAATTCTTTGCAGAATGATGTAGATTAAGTATAAACTATTCTAATAATTGACAGTAATTCCCGCTAAATCTAGTACTTTTTACAATCATAAGACGGTGATGAAGTTTTGAATTCTATAATGCGAGTATATTTATAAACTATTGGCAACACTATCATCTTCGCCATCTATTCTTAGAAGTACTAACTAAAGAAGCCACACTTACACCAACAAATTATCGATCAGTGATCGCTATCGATTAGTAGGGTCAGGTATCTTTGACGCCAGTATACCAGTGCTGTAAAATATTACCATGACAAATAAAACGTTATGATTCCTATTATGACGACATAACTTGTGTCATAAATTAATATTAAGAAATAATTTATCGTGCAATAACATTTAATACATCACTGTTATGATAACAATCCCATTCTTTATATAACATGATATCAAACTACCCATAATTACAAATGCAATATGATATTTCTTTATTAATTTGTTTTATAATGCTGTCATAGAAAAAATAGCATATGAAACACGTTTGTAATGTTATACAGTTACTGCACTCGTCAAAATTAGGAAACTCGCTTTGCTCCTAATAAAGTATGACATCATAAACTTGTTTCATAATATACTATTAGCTGGTTTCAGCTCAATGTACGCTAATAGTGGGCGTACCCTTTACTGAATTTTAAACTTTAAATGGCTAAAACCCTAGATCATATATACCCAGATTGCTCGGTCTTATAGGCTTTGATGGTAACAACATTTGTCAGGTTTACTATGCTGTCATTTAGTTCTTACATAAGGAGTCACGTCATAACTCCCATTTGAATTGCATTAGCGACTGTACTGCCATCTCGTGTTCGTTTACGGCGGACGGGTGGCGATCCTGGCGGTTGTTCTCTTCAAAGTGCTACCGATTTAACATAGGGATGAGCAATGTGTTATAATAATATGTGATCTGGGCTAAAACAACGGGAAAGAGACGTCTTTTATAACACAGAAAAAACCCAGATTCTTTCAACTCCAATGAACACATAAAAATTAAATTTCGAAGAAAAATTGAATTACTCGTATTACAACTCATTAATGTTATTTTATACAGATGATGTCGCAAAGACGATGGATTAAATTTATCAACCAAATACTCATATGAATTTAACAATACTCTTTCATACAGCCTGTAAGTTAAATACGAAAACATGAATTTATACAAATGATACTTTATCGAATACTATTAATGCGCAAACACGACTACTATAAAGGAAACTAGTCAGAATACTATAAATGCGACTAAATCCAATATTATGAATGCAACTACCTTGAATTCTATGTCTGTATGCGACTGCATAAAATATTATTAATGAGATAACAAGGGACCCAAAATTTTAAATTGAAATATAGGAAGAGAGGAAATAATTTAAATTCGCTCACTTTTAAATACTATTTTGGGGGGGAGGAGTAAATTTTGGTTTATTTATTAATGCAAAATATTTTGTGAACGGAAACAAATTGAACTGGTATTGTTAATCACTGTTTATAGAATATTCAGTAAAAATTTCATGTTCTGAGCTCAAAATTGTGAGAGTATTTACATTTTGAACAGAAGGAAACGAGCTAAAAAATGTGAGAAAACAATTTTTAAAGTATGCATGCCAATAAAATTCAAGAGGGCAGCCATTTAAATATGACGTTATTTTTCATGCTTTCAAACGCCGCTGAGAAATAAAACTTGCTGAACATATAAATAAGAGATGCTGATCTATTCTCACAAAAATGATATTTTTGATCGAGAATGAACAAAATTTCACTCCTCTGCTAACTTAAAGAAATTTTACCTTCGAAAATAACGTCTTTTAAAATTTGTTACATATCTGCCACATTTTACATAAAGGATAAACCGTAAATAATGTTATTAATATCAGGAGGTTATTCTTTGAGATATTTAAAACAAAAAAGTTTAATACAATTGCGCTCATGTTTGTTTGCTTTTGGATATAAAAATTGTTTTATATCAAATATTTTATTTTTACAGAATAAACAAAATTGGATGGACCATATATCAAGGATGCCCGATGAAAGACTAGTAAAACAAGCCTTTGAGTATCGACAGAGATATAGGAAGACCTATACTTCTGAGGCGAAACAAATCATTATGGCCTATCCTGATAGATGATGATGATGATGATGATGATGATGATAATGATGATGATAAGGAAGATGATGATGATGATGATGATGATGAAATATTTTATAGTGTATTTTGGCAAAGCTGCTGATATAAGTCCCAATATGCACTTTCAATTTAAGAGGGGAGGTATTATGATAATAAATGATTGAAAGAATTTTAGTTTCGTCCTTTTAATGTGCAGAAACTTGATCTGAATAAATGTAACTTTGTAAAATTTCTTTACAGAACGAAAAGTTACATTTGTTCGGTTCAAATTTTTGTACATTTCAAGGACTAAACTGAAATTCTTTCAACCATTTATTACCATAATACAGTGCTTCCTTAATTGACTGATCGTATTTGGAATTAAATCAATGGCTTTCCCAAAACAAACTGTGAAATGTTTCATATAAATTAATTTTTATCTCGGAGAGGAAGCAAAAACGAGGAAAATTGTATTAAACTTTTTTGTTTGAAATATCTCAAAGAATAACCTCCTGAAATTAATGACATCACTTACGGTTTACACTCTATATAACTTTCGATCCAAAGTTTCTTTTCTTTTTAGAATTTTATTGTCTATAATTTTGGCTTAAAATAAACTCTAATATTTCACAAGTCATCTATTTCATAGTCTGGAATAGTGTCCATGTGCAACTTTAATCCCATACCACAACATCACCTAGTGTTGGGTAGGTTATGAACTGAACAAACGTGACTTGAAGTGAAATTAGAACATGCATACAAGTGATCAACGAGCAAGAAAACGCCCTGACACGGGTGTACGTTGAGGATGGACAATTCCCTCGCAGCGAATAGTTTCTTAATATACTGTACTTCATTTGCACACATAACCACCCTGGAATTTACATCATTTTCTGCCCTTAGCCAAGGCGAGAGAAGTGAGAACTGCAGTGACATCACATTCAGTAAGGCGGAGTCGAGAGCTGAAGGAATAAGTTGAAACACCTTTATGAAAAATAAACGAATAGCCTACATTAATGAGACAGTATTGTATATTTGAACCTTGTTTTTTTTCAATACTTACGTTCGCTTCTAAAGAACAAAGAAATCCAATCGATAAGATAGTTTGTTAACGGTTATTCTCCAAAGGCACTTGAGTTGATTTCCCTGATGATTTTGTGAGATTGTGGCAATATTTTGTAATAAATTTACTCTTATTTAAATTGGAATTGTGGGTTCCGTTATGGTAGTGGTTACTGCTTCTGTCACTGCGTCCTAGGTTCATATGTTCAAAAGATGGATCATTAGCAGGCTTCGAAACTTCGGACCCGATAGAGCAGTTCAGTGGGAAATCCGCGTTACGGCGTACTGAGTATAGTGGTAAACCGTACAGTGGGTGGGGGCACTGTAGAATGAATGCCAACAAATACACAAAGGAAAACGCTCTGGATTTGAAGGTTCTGACGAATAATTTGGTTTTCATACAAACCTATTTTAAAACTGTGTCTGAAACTATTACACGGTTAGAAAAGTCAGAGCAAGAGACGCCGGAAGCCCTCAAATTAATTGAGGAAATGACACACAGAATTAATGAGACACTAAGTAGCCTACACCGATTACTGAACGTGTAAAAGAGAAGTGGGAATCAATTTTATGTAAAAATAACGGATAAGGAACATTGTGTAATATAAACAGCAAATTAGTGAACAAGAGTCACCCGAAAATAAAAGACTATCTCTTAGAGACTCCAATGATGTTAGGTTTCTTCGTTTTGCTCCTATCACGTCAGGCGACGTAGAGCGCAGCTTTTCACAGTACAAACTGTGTTTGGCAGATAACCGAAAAAGATTTATGTTTGAGACACTGAAAATATATCTTGTAGTACATTGCAATTCGGTACTGTAACTGCACTTCCTAAAGACGACCAATAGGATAAATGAAGAAATTAAAATTGCTACAGTACATGTTTATTTCCACCATTAACACTTTGTATAATTAAAAACAAATGCTTATAAAAGACAGGAGAATAAATACTTTTCACATTCTTTTGACATTGTCATTGTGTAATGTATATTTACTTTGAGAATGTCCATATGTGTGTTTCCCCATACTACCGTACTCTACTCTAAATAGCAACGTTGTTACCTCAACTCATATCTATTTTTCACTACCTGCAGCGAGACAACAACCTATAGTACATGCACAGTAAACTTATTGTATCGGGTACCAAGTCTCGAAGCCTGATCATTAGTAACGATAAACGTTCTCAGCATGTCTTCATCGGAAGATAAATAAAGATGGGAGACTTGTGTTGCAGAATTAATATTTAATTTCGGTCATCTACATTACCAAGTTCTCTTAAATATTTTTCCCATTACTCTACCAAGTCTAATAGTAAATGACGATCTACCACAAAGTATTTTCATTTCGATAGCCCATATGCATATTGGAATGAATTATTGTATTTTTAAAATTGAGCAAAATTAGTTGCATGGTGATGAAGGATAGCTTGAAGAATTAATTTCGAATTAAACTCAATATTAGCCAGTAGTAATTTTACGTTGACCATAATTTGCCCTTTCCGAACTTGGATATCACACCGTACTCAGCAGACATGTGGTGGGACAATCATGACATGCTGTCAGCACGGAGCGGCGTAGGGACTCCAGTGTTATAGACCTACCGCGATTTACACATAGTGTGGGAATTATCAGTAAGGTACCTGCACACAGATTACAGCAGTGCGGAATGCTTTAGATCTATCGTACCGGTAACCTTTAGTATGTGCGGGCAATCAAGAGAAATAAATTAGTAGTACTGCGGTGAGTTCCTCCCCCAACATATACGCAGCGTCCCTGATTAACGGGAAGCAAGTGTTCTGCCCGCTACCGTCGCCACAGGGTGCCTCACGATCTTGTATCGACCTCATCCCAATAGAGTCGTTAACGAAACACCCTGTGACAAAACTATAGCATTCATTTACGTTCAAACATTGCTTTCAACATGTAAACACTTCCGTGTTCTGTTTCTCAAGTAAGAAGGAAGCATTATATTAAATGTGTATTGGATCAATACTGTATAATATGCTACAATTTTAATGGAAATAATGACAGTTATATGATATATCAGAATTTTAATGACCGGTTTGTGATTTGTTTTCGGAGTTTTGCAAATGTGTACGAACATCAAATAGTCTACCTCTACTTAAATACAGTGGATAACAGTTATATTTGTACAGGCTGAAATTTTGTAAAGAAATAACTTGGTTTGTCTTATAAATTGATTTAAACTTTAAAATATTTTAATATATTATTAAAATCCTTATACTAAACAGGTGCAATGTAACAAAATGATGACAATGTTATTTATAAAGAGTGGGAAGTAAATGCATCACAATAAGGCAACATATCATGCAACACTCTTATTTATACACTTTACAAAGATACGTTACATTTACTGTGTGCATAGATGGTTAACTGCGTTTCCGTACTTATTGAGGAGGGGGAGTTGCGATGTTGTCTGTTATGTATTATATCAGTCGTGTCCAACATGAAGAAAGGGAAGGAGCTAAGCATAGAACTTAAACTTACGATAATCAGTCTTGCTTTGAGGGGCTATTCACTCAGGAAAATTGGTAATATTGTGAAAAAACCTCACTCAACAGTAAGTTATATAGTAAATAAGTTCAAATATAATGGTTCCATTAAGAATATTCCGAGAAGTAGAAAATCGTTCCTGAATGAAAAAGAAAAACGTTTCATTGTTAACAAAGTTAAAGTGAATCCACGTGTAACTGCACCAGAAATTGTGCAGATGTTGCAACAGGCATCGGATAAGAAGGTATCTAGTCGGACCGTTCGACGAGTACTATGGCAGCATGGATATTGCGGAAGAATCCCAAGAAAAAGGCCATATGTAAGTAAAAAGAATCGTGCAGCAAGACTGGCATTTGCTAGAGAGCACCGGGACAAACCTCAAACCTTCTGGAATACTGTGATTTGGTCTGATGAGACTAAAATAAATCTATTTGGATCTGATGGAATACAGACGGTGTGGAGGAAAGCCAATACGGCCGATAATCTGGAGAATACTTTACCAACAGTCAAGCACGGAGGTGGATCAATTAAATTGTGGGGGTGTATATCATCAAAAGGAGTGGGTATGATTCATTTCATTGATGACAACTTGAACAAATGGGGTTATTTGAACATTTTAAAAAATAATGTCAAACAAAGTGTGGAAAAAATGGGACTATCAGCATCTTACATGTTTCAGCAAGATAATTACCCCAAGCATACAGCAGAAATTAACAAACTGTGGCTCATCTGGAATGTTCCTAAACAGCTTAGAACACCTGCCCAATCCGCGGACCTTAATCCTATTGAGCATCTATGCCCAATTCTCAAGAGAAGAGTTCGTAAATGTAAAGTAACATCTAAAGAAGATCTAAAGGAAGTTATTTTGAAGACGTGGGAAGAAATTAAACCTGCCACTTGTCTTAGGCTAGTACAGTCAATGCAAAGAAGGTGCAGAGCTGTATTGAAGGCTAGGGGCTATTCAACAAAGTATAAGAACTTCCCGTCTGTACCATAAATGTAAAAACAAAGAAACATTTATAATTTATTTTTGTAACTGTACAAATAAGAATGTTGCAGGGAAAAGGCTGTGTTTTTGTTTAAATAGAGGAAGTTATTATGTTAAAGTATTTGAAAAATTATGTTTATACGTTATTATTGTTAAGTATGTAAATAATTTATAATTCAACATAAAATAGAAGAATACAATATTTATTTCTGCAGAAAAAACGTTGTTTTAAATATTAAATACAGCTGTACAAATATAACTGTTATCCACTGTATATAATAATGGTAGAAACTGTATATAGTTCCATAATTTTGCAGAAATGGAATTGACAGTTTCTAAATTTAAGATCTTCGCCATAACGAAGTTGTTAGTTAATTTCTCATTAAGAATCTTTTTTCTTTAATTTAATAAAACAATCCAGCGACAATTAGATAACGATAATTAAGCAATGGTGAAGTACAAATAACAAGGAAAACCTTATAAATCTGTTATTCAAGTGAAAACTACTTCATTTTCCATGAAGATAAACATAGATTCATAATTCTTTTTCTTAACTTTCTCTTTGCCATTAGAAGAGCTAGCTTGCCTTGTTTTTATATCAAACGATTTAATAAACATAAACAAAATTGCTTCAGAATCATATATATATATATATATAGGCCTATATAAAACATTTCTTTAACGAATTATATATATAATATTTGTTTCTGAGCTAGTTCTTAATCCTAATACTAGATATAACTTCCAGCATTTTCCATTACCCACAATTTAAAACAATGTTTGATGGTCAAGAGCCTTTTTCTTATATTTGCATGAATAAAAATCAGTAACTACAATATAAATTTACTTGCAGCGTACTAAAATTTGTCTGAGTTCCAATGTTAATTAACTGGGAAACTTGCCTCGTGATAACTGATAACCAAGCGGTAATGTGTCAGCATATTAGAGTATTAGACCAGCAATATAATGGCGTTTCTCCAAAATTACAATAACCTGAACAAAAACTCTCTTCATTCGTCACTGACAGCACCAATATTTTGTGGAAATTAATCCAAATTTAAGTGCATGAATTAAATAGTGAGTAAAATGTTATATTTCATTGTTTCATATGTCCGTATGAGCCTTCGAATGATTCTTCTAGTTTTTAATTCCGGAAGAAATTACAATAGATGCAGTATGACTTGAGGCTTGAAGCAACTATACAACTCATCTGGCTGAGAACCCGAGAAGAGTTCAAAAAATTCTATATTCACTTTTTGCTCTACTCAAAGAGGAATTTTCATTCTTGCAAGTGCTAAAATTCAATGACATCTTTCTTTACAACATTCACAAAAATTTAATTATCACAAGTTTCACACGAGCAAGGATTAAAAATAATATAACAGTATCAAACTAATAACCGATTAGATTGTTAGTATCATAAAAATAATGTAACAGCAACAAGTGATAACCAATTAAATCGTTATATCAATCAATAACATAACATCCCACATGGCATTTGTTGATTATCAAAACGCTTTTGATACAGTGAACGGAGTACGGCTTAGGGAAGTTTCAGTTAAAACAGGAATTCCAGAACATCATCAGTGCGGTTTTAGGCGTAATAGATCGACTATTGATCAGATTTTTTTGTATTGGTAGTGGAGAAAAAATGGGAGTATAAGGGTACAGTACATCAGTTATTCATAGATTTCAAAAAGGCATATGACTCGGTTAAAAGAGAAGTTTTATATAATATTCTTATTGAATTTGGTAAGTTATTCTCAAGAAACTAGTTCGATTAATCAAAATGTGTCTAAGTGAAACTTACAGCAGAGTCCGTATAGCCAATTTCCATCTGATGCTTTTCCAATTCACTACGGGCTAAAGCAAGGAGAAGCACTATCACTTTTACTTTTCAACTTCGCTCTAGAATATACCGTTAGGAAAGTTCAGGATAACAGGCAGGGTTTGGAATTGAACGGGTTACATCAGCTTCTTGTCTATGCGAATGACGTGAATATGTTAGGAGAAAATCCACAAACGATTAGTGAAAACACGGAAATTTTACTTGAAGCAAGTAAAGCGATATGTTTGCAAGTAAATCCCGAAAAGACAAAGTATATGATTATGTCTCGTGACCAGAATATTGTACGAAATGGAAATATAAAAATTGGAAATTTATCCTTTGAAAAGGTGGAAAAATTCAAATGTCTGGAGCAACAGTAACAAATATAAATGACACTCGGGAGGAAATTAAATGCAAATAAATACGGGTTATTATTCGGTTGAGAAGCTTTTCTCATCCAGTCTGCTGTCAAAAAACCTGAAAGTTGGAATTTATAAAACAATTATATTACCGGTTGTTTTAATGGTTGTGAAACTATGACTGTCACTTTGAGAGAGGAGAGATTAAGGTCGTTTGAGAATAAGATGTTTAGGAAAATATTTGGAGCTAAGAGGGATGAAGTTACAGGAGAATGGAGAAAGTTACGCAACGCAGAACTGCACGCATTGTATTCTTCACTTGACATAATTAGAAACATTAAATCCAGACGTTTGAGATGGGCAGGTCATGTTGCACGTATGGGCGAATCCAGAAATGCATACAGAGTGTTAGTTGGGAGGTCGAAGGGAAAAATATCTTTAGGGAAGCCGAGACGTGGATGGGAGAATAATATTAAAATGGATTTGAGAGAGATGGGATATGTTGGTAGAGACTGGATTAATCTTGCTGTGGATAGGGACCGATGGCGGGTTTATGTGAGGTCGGCAATTAACCTCCGGGTTTCTTAAAAGCCGTAAGTAAGTAAGTAAATATGTAAGTAAGTAATTAAGTGAGTAAGTAATTAAGTAGGTAAGTAAGTAAACTTTAAGCATCATATTTAACAAATTCTGGAAAAATGAAGTCTTAATGTTAAAAATTCGTAATTCTGAGCACCTCAAATGTTACACAACATTACAGAGATTGAAATCTGAACAAAAAACTACAATGGGCTTGCAAGTTGCGGGACATCCTATGTCTTTTCCTGCCACTGAGATCGCCGCTCTAGAAATTAGCGGCAGATATACGAGCACGGATAAAGAATGCGCACAACGTAATGTTTATTAATACTGCGAACAGGTTATTTGCATACAAGTTACTGTTATCACTGCTGTCATGCAGGGACGGAATGCCGGAAGCAAATGTTGTATATTGTGTTACAGGACAAGTGTTCATAAATTTTAAAATCAGTTAGATACAAGATGAGTGGTCGATTCAAAGCAAGTGTTTCATTATCTTTGATTCCCCGAGAACTTGAAGCGTTAACGATGTGGCAAACGGACATGTTATTTCTCAAACGTATCGTTACATCTGGACCAAGATTTAATCGCACGATACAAAGTTTGCAACTTTCTTGGTATATAGGCCTACTGCATATTTCAATGTGTGACAAACAAACACGATATGCACTGTAGTATATTGCTACTTCATTAGGATTAGATGCTTTGGGTAGCTTCAGCTAAAGTTCAAGTATTCATTTCTATCATTATTTTCATTTATAGTTTTCTGCCCAGGTGCAGGTCTTTCACTGCAAACCCAGCCTAAACAATAAATTATTGTGATATACCAAAGTACGTATGATATTTCCGTGCAGGGATTCTGATATGCATAAATAATCACTTAGTGATTTAAGACGGCGCTCATTCCGTCGGATCCCGGTCACTTAGTCACTCGTAATGAGTGCACCTCTGCACATTAGTATGGGACATTGTGCCACTGTCACACATCTGTGACACAGCGCATGAGGGTTGGCCACTAAAGGGAAACTAAGAGGTGGAACTTAAACCGAGAGGATTCAATCCGGCATCGGAACTGGAATTCGGTGTGGCTTAGTGGATAAAGCAGTGTTTCCCAACCTTTTTAAGTTCGCGGCACCCTTGGGAATAACATTAAAAACTGGGGGCACCCTTTCTTGAATTAAAAAAATTGAAGTTTAATATATTTATTTATTGAAAGATGAAATAATAAATAACATACATCATAACATAATACGGTAAACTTTACTACAATCACTGAGTAAAAATACATCAATAGAGTTTTGTTAGATTAATCATTAATGTTAAACTTGTGATTGATCCTTAGACCACAGATACGTGAAATCGGGCCTTACATTTGACAATGAACTGACCATTGTGCAACTCAAACCAAGAAATGGATTCGGAACACCTCAAAATCTGTGCTTCATTGGCTGGCCATGATAATATCTTTGAAAAATATTGGAGTGCAAGAGGTCAAATGACTTTACTGTCAAACGCCTGGCATTAGAAAACAACAACAACATTTGACAATGAAACACGCAAATTCTCCTAAAGGTTATTCAGTCTATTTTTTGCTTTGCATTTTGTCACCATAGCAAAGAAGGCTTGCTCGCATAGATAGGATGTTGAAAAGGGCAAAAGTGCGTTAATTGCTTTCTTCATTAGGTTAGGATACACCTCTTAGTCAAAGCCAAAAAGCAGCCACCGACGCCTCACTCTTGGTGAACTTAACATTGAGTGTGGAATCAGCGCAAAGATCAATAAATTTATCTTCATTCCCAAGGCTTGAAATCTATTTCCTTCGCATTATCTACGAAATCAAATGGTGAGAAAACCAAGTCGAGATTCATAGTGAAAATAGATGGAAAATACATCTTGCAATCTTGATAAGTTATCACAAATTCGGTCTTTCACTTTACCCAGATCTTTATCTCCTGCAAGATTAAGAAGAGATGGAAAGTTCGACAGATCTCCTTTCTGAACTGTAGACCTCCAAGAACTAAGTTTTCTTTTAAAATCTTTAATTTTATTGGTTGAGGAAATTGTTGTTTCCTGTCAACCCCGCATTGAAACATTCAGTTCATTCAGTTTATGAAAAATATGTCAGATACGACAGTTCCAAACATCAAGAATCACTTAATAACAGCTCATGCAATGTGTCTTGATTTTCATCCTTTAAAAAAGTTTTCACCTGTTCTTTAAGTTTGAGAAACCGGTTCAATACACGATCCCGCGATAACCACCTTACTTCTATATATTATTTTTAATGTACCGAAGTACATATGATATTTCCATGCAGATATTCTGCGTCATCATACGATGAAAGAGTAATGGAACGGAGAAAAATTCTCTCCGGCGCCGGGATTTGAACCCGGGTTTTCAGCTCTACGTGCTGATGCTTTATCCACTAAGCCACACCGGATACAACCCCGACGCCGGTTAGAATCGTCTCAGATTAAGCTCCAACTCTTGGGTTCCCTGTAGTGGCCGCCCTCTGCACTACGTCATAGATGTCTATGAACGCAGGACCGAAGTCCACACATGTGCTGAGGTGCACTCGATATGAGTGACTAGTTGGCCGGGATCCGACGGAATAAGCGCCATGTTAAATCACGAAGTGATTTACGCATATCATATATATTATTTTTAATGTACCGAAGTACATATGATATTTCCATGCAGATATTCTGCGTCATCATACGATGAAAGAGAATTTTTCTCCGTTCCATTACTCTTTCATCGCACCTTACTTCTGTCTTAAGTAACAAAGATATATGAACTGCATCAGTTGCGCGACAGAACTGTTCAAAAATACTGTACTTTAAAGGTCGAGACTTCATGTAGTTCACCATTTTCATAACTTGGTTAAACATTGAGCAAAATCTTCATTACAAGCTTTCATGACGCCTCTCTGTGCAAAAAAACAGTGAGTTATAATTATGGATGGATTTTCATTGAGAGCTCTGGCAGTAAAACCTTTAAATTTCCCAGACATAAATGGTGCACCATCCGTACATAAAACACAACAGTCTTTCCATGAAAGATAATGGCCATTGAGAAAGGAATTAATAGAAACGAAAATATCATGGCCTGTGGTTGTAGTCTCCAGCGGTCTACAAAACAGAAACTGCTCACTAATATCTTTATCATCAATATATCTGATAAAACCAAGGAGCTGCGGTTTGTCACCAATATCGATACTCTCATCTACTTGCAAAGCAAATATTCTATCAGTTTTTATTTTCTCCAAGACTTGTTCGTTGATATTGCATGACACCTGAGATATCCTGCGGCTGATTGTATTGTCGGAGAGAGAAATTTTCGAAAATTGATCAGCTGCTTCTTCGTCAAGAATTGTTGAAACTATAACTTTACATGCAGGGACTATGATTTCCTCTCCAAGAGTATGAGGTTTCTTTTTTTTTAGCTATAAGTTCTGCTACTTTAAACGAGGCTTCAAGAGCAGTGTCAGCTATGGTCAGAACAATACATCACACATTTCTGTGACACACTAGGATGCTTTGTTGTAAGATGCCGTTTCAGTTTGCTAAGTACCATGGCCTCGTTGCTGACTGTTTCGCCACAAACTAAACACACAGGGATAGGGTTTTCCTCCAGGTATGATCTTTTCTTTCGTTTGTCTTCTTTATGTGTTGCATTTGTAAGTCTGGGAGAAACTGTAGCCGTAGGAGCCGACTATTCACTTTCACTGTCCTGGCGTTTACGTTTAACTATGAACGTATCCATAGCAAAACACTGTGAATCAACGCGAAGAAAACAACTGAAAGCGGCGGCAAAACTCGTACAATTTTATATATTGTTCTCTCGAAGTCTCAGGAATGTTCGCGAGGAAGCGAGTAGTCTATACTAGTATACTGAATCGGAAATCTTCGGCAGGGATTGGCTGTAATGCCATCTGCCGGAGCCGGATACAAGTATAATTGAATCATCGAAAAGAATCGTTCTGTAGTGCGTGAGAGTAATTAATTTGGCTTATTTTATTTCAAGACCTTACAAGACTTTAGGCTTAAGTAGACAGTATTTTTTTTTTGGTTTATTTCAATATCTCGCGGCATCCCCTAGCCGATCACGCGGCACCCTAGGGTGCAGGGGCACACCGGTTGGGAACCACTGGGATAAAGCGTGAGCACGTAGAGCTGAAAAGCCGGGTTCGAGTCCCGGTACCGGAGATAATTTTTCCCCGCTCCACCCATCCTTCATCATATTGTAATTGAAAATGTTGATTTCGGGTGGTAACAAAAGACGGCTAATAAAAATCACACTTTCAGTTTTGCCACCCACAAGAGTTAACGACCACCTCTCTGGTGTAGGGATCAGCATGCTGGTCTCTTACGCAGAGGGCCCGGGTTCGATTCTCGGTCGGGTTGAATTTCCTGGTTAAGGTTTCTCATGGTTTCTCCTCAATCGTAAGACAAATGCCAGGAAATTCGGGCCACACCATCCCTGAATATCACCGGCTTCATTCATCACCGAAATCATATTCTTAACAAATCAGTAATACATATACAGTCGCCATCTATTTTACAACAATAGAACCAGTATTCAACAATAGTACACAGGCCTTCGGATTTCAGCCAAAAGAATAACTCGCGATATGACCAAAGATGTTAAAGGGAGTATAAATAACAGCGAGGGGGGAAAAAAGAGTTAATGTTTTACCTCTAATTTTGTCTAACCGTCAGAGCCACGATCACAGACCTAGTTACGGAGAATACCGGGGTTCGATCCTTTCAGATCCTTTGAAATTTGTTGTTCATAAAGTAGTATCGGTGATGGTTTTCTCTGATGACTTGGTTCTTTCTGCCATTTTATTCTATCACTGCCCCATTATTTACTCTCATATCAGATTTGAACATTCTGAAGTTCTCTTGATGATGATGATGATGATTATTATTATTATTATTATTATTATTATTATTATTATCATAATTATTATTTTATTATTATTACGATTATTATTGTATTATTATGATTGATTATGATTATTATTATGATTATGATTGATTATTATTTTATTGTTATTATGATTATTATTATTATTTTATTGTGATTATGATTATTTATTATTATTATTATTATTAGGCCTATTATTATTAATATTATAGACTCTAAGACTCTTGCTAATTCGCCCATTCCTTGCGCAGAGGGGTGCCAGTTTACTGAGAGTGCCTAAAGATGTCATTATAGTATTTAATGTTGCATGTTTGCCAACCAGTCCATTTGCACTTCTAAATCGAAACTAGAACGTTTCACAGGTGGCCAGCGCGGCGCGTGTACTGTATACTATGCATATTATGCAAGTAGACCACGGAACTTTATGCACTAAGAAAACCTGAAAATATGCATGCAACTATGCAGTAAAATCTGTTGAAATATGCGCTAAAAATTGAAATATATGCAGTGAAAAATAGATTTTAGAGGTTTAATAATACTATATAAATTAAAATAATTTAAAGTAATAAGTGTTAAGAAGCCATATTGCACAGAAGATTATTTTGCCATCAGTACAAAAAATATTTGTCTTTATAAACCCATTACTTCAATAAATATTTTTTGTTATTTTTTTTTCTTTCGTCATGTCGGCGGTTAAACTCATAAGCATATCGATCATGTACTGGTTATTCGATTGACTGTGCAGTAAAACTTGTTGAAATTAAAATTTACACTCCATGAGACAGCATTGTCGCAGATGTTTAAATACATTCAGTTTTGTTTCTATGAAATCAGAGTCCATTAACAGCTTTGTTTTCGCAGAAACTTCATGAACTCAACAATACGTGATTTTATTGTAACAGGTGTCTAAATATATTCATTTTAGTTCTACGAAATCAGAGTAAAAGGTGGTAAAAAAAACCTTAATGACATTTAAGCGAC
Source organism: Periplaneta americana (assembly GCF_040183065.1). Taxonomy (NCBI): domain Eukaryota; kingdom Metazoa; phylum Arthropoda; class Insecta; order Blattodea; family Blattidae; genus Periplaneta; species Periplaneta americana. The sequence continues at coordinate 136,558,425 of NC_091119.1, forward strand.
GCGTATTTTCACTTTGGTTCCTGAAAAATTACATTTACACTGCTAGTATGTACACAGAACAGCAGCTAGCCCGATGTTAAAGTGATATACGACTCAACTTATACACTAAGGACAAGTGTCCATTGTCGTCACAGCAATTTCGTATCCTCAACAGTAATTAAATAATTATTGGTTTCATTTCTGACGTAATATTTATATTTCTTAGAAATTATTATTTTTGTCAGAGATCAATTTTAAAATTAGAGTTTAGACAATAAATCGGGAAAAACAAGAAAAGCGTTCATATATGCATTTAAATATGCAAAATATATATGCATTTAAAAGGTAAAATCATCGAAATATGCATATGCAAAGTAAAGTTGGCTTTATTCGAATGTAAAAACCTTTACCGTCAAAGATCCACTTTCGTTTTCTCAATAAGCCAAATCAATAAAATCATGAAATTGCATGAAGTACCGCGGTCTATATACGAGTATAAGTATGTACGCGTATAAGTAATGTAGCGTAACACATGGCACCGATAAAAATTTCCCAAAAACTATTACAGTATAAGTGATAGGAAGTATACTATAAGGAAATCGGATAATTGAAATGCCAATTTACTGAGGGTCGGATTAGCGAGTCTCTGGTGTATTATTATTATTATTATTATTATTATTATTATTATTATTATTATTATTATTGACGTCGATGGGAAGATAACATTAAAATGGATTTGAGGGAGATGGGATATGATGATAGAGACTGGATTAATCTTGCTCAGGATAGGGACCAATGGCGGGCTTATGTGAGGGCGGCGATGAGCCTCCGGGTTCCTTAAAGGCCAGTAAGTAGTAGTAGTTATTATTATTGAATCTGCAAGCCTATAAGAACACTAACCATAGGCACGTTAGGATTAAAGTTGTTACATAAAATAGTATACAAAAATTATCCTAATAATACACATTAGGAGCTACGTATAATACGTCAGTTCCATTAACACTCATGAAGCAAATCTGAATGTATTTCACAATCTGTTGTGGCCTATACACAATGTAGAAGTTGAAGAAAACTTTGTAACAACATTTTCTCCTGAATAATATAGATGCAATGGACGGTTAAAATATTAATGTGACAATTCGTACTCTACGCTTTCTACAGTGAGGTCACAAGGTGTATTCTTATTTCACTTACTTTGTGAATGTTGAATATGAATGTTGGTGCGCCCATGTTTACATTGCTATCATGCTACAGTGCAGTTATAAAGAAACATGGCTGACTAGAGTCCGTTTACCGTCGAACAACGTACGCAACGTTCTCCTGATAATATCCTCTTCATAGATGAATGTGCTATCTACCAGAGCATGCATTCACGAAACATCGTCTTTTGGGGTAAAAAAAAATCCATTCTTATATGAAGAAGTGGAGAGAAATCCATTCCACGTCCTGGTGTGGGCTGTACTGAGTGCCAGGCACATTTTCGGCCCTTTTTTCTTCCAAGGTTCCGTTAATGGGCCAGTCTACCAGGACATGCTTAGTGAATGTTTGATGCCACAACTGCAACAAGCTGGTATCGAAGACACTGTGGTCCTGCAACAGGATGGAGCGCAAGCACACTTCGCATTACAAAGTGCGCCGATACCGACCTTTCCCAACCGGTGGATTGGAAAAAGATCTTCAGATGATCAAGCTCCTTTTGCTTGGCCTCCACGAAGTCCCGATCTCACAACACCTTATAATGCTCTCTGGGAGTTCATCAAGAACAAAGTGCAAAATTACCATTATAACACAACGGCACAATTACGAGCAGCTGTGGAAGATGCGATTATCACCGGAAAACATCTGCCAGGACATGGTGCAGAATTCAGTTATGCTATAAAAAGGTCTTCATACCCATGTGTTGGATCGTTAAACTATCATGTCCATATCAATCAATCAATCAATCAACCATACCTATCGTAGTGTCGTAATGGGGTTACGCCCACTTTTTTACCTCTCTGTACACGCTGAAAAAACATTTCCGTGACATTTTTGAAATGCATTTTTGTTAAACATCGTAATAATTTAATCTTACCACTTCGCATAATTACAGAAATAATACAATGTGCCATTTGTTTCTCCAATGATGTGCACATATTGTAGAAACATTTGAATATTAGAAAGCGAACGAATGGGATACAATGTTCTAAATCTTTCTTCTGCTTTCATTTCAAGGAAGAGAAAAGAAGTGGTTCGTGCGAACAAGAAGACGGGATTCCTAGAAAACATTTAACTACCAAATGAAAACAGTGCGCCTCCCTTCATCTTGTATCAATCGCTCTCACTGCTGAAAAAGGAAACTGCTTTGAACGCCCTGTCTGCGCCTGTCAGGTGGAAAATATGACAAAAGAAAAGTAATATCACGAGTAATGTAAAGCGGAAGGCAGAAACGCTCTACTGCTGCTCCATATTGTTATTCCAAAACAGGGGTATCCATAAAATTACCACAAAACATAGAGCACTGTAATAGCACAGTCTAATACAGACCGATTATTTAGTCCTGATTGCTCGCGACGCGAAAGAGGGGAAGTAATATTAGTAGTGGTGAAAGCTCCGGAGTAGAGATAAGGGTGAGCGGTCGGTAAAGGAATGCAGTATAGCTTAATTTTACTAGAAACATACCGCTATACCGCACGCATGACATCCGATCGCTCCGAAGGGAAGCGAGTGACTAACCCAAACACCCCTTGGCGTAACTAAATGGACTCGCCTGACCCAGGTGCACATCTCCGGCAACTGTCAGGACTAAATAATCATACTGTATATACAGTCACGAAGCTTGAGTTGATGAGGGTACTAGGAACAATAGACTGTGCCGGTACTGTTTCACATTGTATGTGATGAGGCGATAGTAGCGATCCTAGTGGTTAGTAACTATCTATGGATGCATATTCCCTACGTATTGAGTTTCGTGACTGTATATACTAGACTGTGGTAATAGTATATTCTGGCCGATCGTGTTTTTTTTTAACAATCTCACAGATGTTGTTGATAGGCCTCGTAAGTTAAACTTACAACACATGTAGAGTGGAGATTTGTAAGAAAACAGGAATTAATGTAGATAAGACGTAAGCATGAAAACTATTTCTTACGACTTCCGGTTGTTGCTCTGAGCGCCACTCGTGGAATCGTGGCTGAACGCGTAAACATCCATGGAGTAAAATACGTATTCAAGTATTAACCTATACCGGTAGGCAATTTATTTACACTTATATATAAATATGTAACCTACAAACATTTTCTATATGCTATTTATTTATATTGATGTATAATTAATGTGTCACCTAACTACTACTTTGAAGACAAACTAAACTTTCTATAATTCATTTTATTACAACATTTTCACAATCGCAGATGATTAATAGCAAATTAATAACATCTATCGACAAATACGAATAACAAATGAATGACACCTGTCGACAAATAACAGCGATCACACACGAAAATTTTACAATTCATTTTTTATTTTCCGATAAATCAATTATAAATTATGAAATATATATATATTTGAAATTTCTATCATATAACTTATCATTCTTGTTACAAATTAACATTTTCTAAGAGATGTTAATAGAAGGAAAAGTAGGTTTATAAACGTTTTCGCCTGTGAGGCATCTTCAGATACATAGTTATTTTACGATATCCAACATAAGTACAATGTAGAATGCATTCATTTTTGTAATGAAATATTATTGTCTAACAGTGAGAAGTATAGTCATGAGTTTTATGTAGTGATAATTTAATATAGTTATAGGGGATAATATATGTTGATTACAATTTAATTTGTATTTGAATTTACTGATCTGCTAAAATTGTAAATGATACATTTATACATTGAACTCATGTTACAATATTTTATTACATTTGTTTATTAACACTGTTAAAAGTTTATAAAAATATCGTCATACTTATACATAACTTATACGTTAAAATTTGACATAGATTTCATGTAAAAACATTATTGATGTTGTGAATGATTGTGCACGAATATTTGTTATGATGACGTGTGTTTGTATATACATATAGTACAATTATATTTGATATCTTCTGTATGTACTGTAGTTTTTTCGTGTTTTTTTTTTCTCACCAGCTTTGAAGGTCTAGCAGAGATATCATCCCTGGCCTTGGGTTTAACACTACTCCATAAAACTTGTCTGGGCAAATATTCACTATTGTCATGATTATTCTCTCCTACAGATTCTAAAAACTCATCATGCTAGTTAGTAAACATGCGTGCAATATAGTTCTTTACCGTACACGTTCACCGTTTTCATTTCCCAGTCAATCTTGTACATCGTCGTTATTCCTGCAGTAACTCCTATGTGCAAAATATATAATTTTTCAGTAGGAAGAAAAAACACATTATTTTATCATCATATGGCAGCCGTACATAAGAGACTGTGAATTCTTGCATTTTCGAAACAATGAAATATAATTACATATAGGAGATTTTATTATTTGCTGTATCACTATTTAAGTTACTTAATAGAGAAAACATCTGAAAATCGATAAATATGTCACATAGGAGTTCTTGCAGCAACAACGACGATATCAAAATTTAAAACCGTTGCGAACCAATAACTTATGTTCTCTTTCACTTAGCATTGAGAACATGACACCGCATTACACTGTTTATAAGGACGTGTGGCACCACCGTGTTTTGCAGATGCATGTTTGCCAGGTAATTCTTATATGTATATACGATGACCATCACACGGATCATTGCACATATACACAATAACCACGTCGTAATTTATTAAATTTCCTCCAACGTATCAACGTGAAAAGACTTTCACACGAATTCACCATATATATACTGTATACAGTTAAAACAACCAACATAATAACCAAATTAATTTACAACGTATCGATGTAAGTGGACTAGTACACGCATTCATCGTATATAAGTACATCTAAGAATTGTGAATCATTCCACATCAAATCGCACAGCAATAAAACACGACCTTGTCGGAAATGGTCGAATTTTTTTTTCATGAATTCCAGACATCAAATAAGGAGACCCGTATTGTTTTATTTTCACAATTATTAATTATTTGTGTAGTTATGACTATTTGAACTTACGTAAATTATGCGCGCACTGTTACATAAACTCACTTGGAACTCTGTGTCTACATATAATTGAGATTTGCGGTTTGGCGCATTTGAAAGACAAAATACAACACTTTTTATTATTTTAGGCCTATCATAAATAAATTTAAAATTTGGCCTATTTTTTAATCATTTCTTTTTCAAAGCAAAATTACTATATTAAATAGCCAAGTTAAAAATCTGAAAAAATATAGACTTGTTCGCTGATGTATTATCTGTCAACTACTGCATTTATAAATATGGGATCGGCACCCATACATTTGTGACAATTTATTTTCCGGAGGCATGCACGTGCTCGCGATGCCCAGCTAATGAACTGCTTGCAGCCATAGGCTAGAAGGCTGCCCGGGGAAAGTTTTACGAAATCCCCTGTTGCATCTGATGTCACCATACTAATCATCAAATGATTAATACCTTAAGGAACACAAAATATCTTATCTAAAATTATTTTATTATTGTCAGCTCAGCTAAGAGAGGAAGCCCTTCACAGTGCTCTATGTTTATACTGTAATATAGCCAAGTGTTTGATGATAGCAAGGCTGGGTAAGGCAGTAATCTTTATGGCAGTAAACAGATGGCAGGAGACAAAATATAGAAGAGAAAAGTAATCAGTCAGGGTTTGAATTTCACGGAGTGACGTGACTTCTATACAACATGAGTGATGTTAAAGATCGCGTAATATATAACAAGTGTTTAAATCCATTTACCTTCCTAATCACGCTTTTAAAAAGAAAAGTACACCAAGACGCGTAAGTCGCGACTAATTGATAAAGCTCAATTTAAAGGAGTCTTTGAATGTGCAAATATGTGATTCGTTCCGTAAAAATCAATCAATTTCCGGATAGGTCAGGTTAAATTATATGTGAACACGATAGTTCTTGTGATATTAATAAACATGAATCAAATTAAAGTGCGGACAGAGAGAGTGATTATCCCAGTTCTTCTTCTAGCAGTTCTATGGATACAATGCTAGAAATCACTAATATTGGAGAATTAAACAAGAGTTTGATGTCAATAGAATCCCCTATCAAGAAAAGAAAGCTACAACAAAAACAATTCCCCCGTGAAAAGTTTCAAAATGTAAAGGGCTCCCTAGCATGTAAAGATTTTTCATGTAGAAGATGCATCGTCATCCCTTCAAAAGTCAGCCATATTTTATTTTTGACGGAATGCAAAGAAATGTACAACCTGAAAATTACATACTTATTATAGACTTTTTGAAAATTATTCATTTGCAATACAAGATTCAATACAAGGTGTGCATTGGAACAAATGCCAAGCCACAATACAACCTACCGCAGTATATTTCAAAGGAGATACAAAAATTCGACACAAAAGTATTGTCATCTCAGAAACCATGAAACATCACACGGATCCCTTTCACTTTTTTCAATCCGAAGCAATCAATTTCTTAAAGCAAGAATTCAACGATATGAAAAAAATTATCTACTTTTCCAATGGATCAAGTTCATAATAGGCTACAAAAAAAAAAAAAGAAGAATTTTAAAAATAAATGCTTACATGAAGACGATTATGGAATTATTGCTGAATGATACTTCTTTGCAACGTCGCATGGTAAAGGTCCATGTGATGACGTTGGAGAAACTGTTAAAAGACTTGCCACGAGAGCCAGCCTATACAAGATCCTATAACAACACAAAAAAAAACTGTTTGATTGGTCACAAAAAACATTTCTAACGTGTCATTTATATTTTGTTCATTGAATATGCACAAAAACGACACTAAAATTTGCAGGCCAGATACCATAATCTAAAACCAATAACTCGTACATTAAAATTGCATTCTTTCATTCCGTTGTCAAAAACTGAAGATTTAGTAAAACAATTTTCTTTCAAGAAAGAAGGTAGGCGAATGAAAATTTAAAGTGTGAATGAAAAGAAACATTTAAAACCAACGCATAATGTACAAATATTTGAAGATATCGTAATAAGTAGATTAGCAGCGTTTCCTCGAGTAACTTGATCCGTACTGGGTGTAATGTTGCAACGTTCACTCGATCATCCAGCGCCGATAAACCTCCCAGCGCGCTTTAACGCTTCCCGTCCACTGCTGCTGCACACTGTGTCGTAAGTAATTAAATTTCCATTAAACTATTGGAGATCCCATTCTGATTTTTTCTGGAATTATTAAGAATACTTCAGTGCACCTAGTAAGATTTTTTTAGATTTTTAATAGGGCTATTTCACATTGATCTATAACTTTTAACAATTGAATTATAAAACAATATTTGTAATAATTATATTAAAATTGGTTAGTAAATATTTAATAAAAGACAGTACTTTAAGCTTTTAAATGCATTTTTCAAAAAATGTTTAACATCGATATCGTCAGAAATATGACGCTTTAAATGTTGCATTGTGCGACATTTTTAACGAATTTTAACATGAAATATTTTAAAAACATGTGGACTTAGGAGGAAATAAAAATACACTTGTTGGTTTGTTAGACACATAGAGTTGGTAAAAAAAATATAAACGCAATCAGAAATATGAAGGTCAAAATTTGTATAATTTTGTGCGATTTGACGTGGAATGACTCTTGTACTATATGTATAGGACATACAAAAAATAATGAATGGAAGACAGCCGGACTCGTTGATGTACGCACGTAACAAGACAACATATTATCAGTTACATAAACACAAGCCATCTACCACAACACACAATAGAAACACGAACTCAACATTGGTAAAAACGGCTTGCTGGTATACTCACAGATCATAAAAAAGACGCGATGTGACCACAGATGTTAAAGCGTGTATAAACTTACAAAAAAAAAGCGTGTATAAACTTACAAAAAAAAAAAAAAACAAAAAACAACAGAATGCCGAGTGAAGCAGTATCAGCGCAGTGAAAGTTCCTAAATTAAATTCAAATATTCATGCTGTAGTACATTAAGATTTTATGGCAGTATTTAATTATTCATGTAGGCTACTTTGTCTATATCGGTACAAAGTTCTTTAATGTCATAATATCGGTATTAAGGATACATGCAATTTACTATAAATGAATCGTTAAGTACTGAATAAATAGACCTATCTATTTTTGTCGGAATTTTCACTTTCGATTCGGACAGTTACTGTATTTCAATCATTGTGTTTTATTCACTTTACAGTGTTTTACCGGTACTATACCGGTATTTTATTATAGACGCGGCGCTGTTATTCCCGGCGTGACTCCTCTTTGCTTACGTCTTAGGAAGTGAAGGCTCTATAAAGTCTAGGTAGGTAGTATCGTCCGCCATTTTTGTTCTTTCGTTGTCGAGCTACCAGACGAGAAATCCATTTTCCACACCGTTAAACATTATCATATCGTAGCTCCTATGATAATAAATCAAACGCACTATAATTCAGCAAATAATTGAGCGGCAAATAAAGTCCTCGTGTGCTTTCTGCGAATGCCAACGAAAGAGCTAAAATGGCGGGCGATTACATTAAGTATTTATCGAGCCTTAGGAAATGTATAACGTCAATATCAGCGAATCACAAGATGCACACGTTTAAATGTAGCCGACCTGCAACGTGATTGGCTGCCGGAAATTAGAGCGACGGGATTATAATGCACGTCAATACCGGTAAAAACGTCCTAAACTGACTCATATCAGTATTAAGAATTTGCGATATTTTTTATCGGTACTGAAAAATATAGAAAAAAATACCGGCATTTACCACTATATTCAGTAGCGATACGGTCTCTGTCACTGACTTAGTCATTTCGAATCGCTTGTTTTGTTTATTAATTATTTTATTAGGCAGTTGTTCCATTTTATTCAATGATGATTGCTCGGCTGATCTATTACCACAGTCTAGTACAGGGACACCATTTTATTTTACTAACATTTCTAATATTAATCTGGCTATACCTTTGGATCAACGGTTGCTACCCCCTTCCACGACTGGAGTTCGATGATACTGGCGTAATATACAAACAAATCACTTTACTAGGTATAGGAGGGAAGAAAAGTAGTTCATCCATTTACGTAAACTAGGAAATATCACGCTTTTGAGTTTTATAATTTTCATTAGGTTTTTGTTTAATCAAAATACAGTACAATATTAACAATGAGTGTTTTTATTCACGAACTGAGCTGTCCATGACGACGTATTCATTATACAGTGTATATTATACTGTCTACAGCACATTATCGTACACTATAGAGAATGAAATTAAAATGAATAATAATTATAATATGGATATTTAAACACATTTTTGAAAATAGTGGCCGTTCATTTCGATACAGGCTTCAGTTTTAATGTGGGTATTATCGCTCTATAGACTATTGTACCTAATTTCAATTACCAGTTTCGTCCTTCGTACTAGTACTCATGTTGAAATAATTCTGTACCTACTATATAAAAAAGTACCTTACGTACTATAAATTCAAACTTCACTTCTGCCCGATCCGAAAAGATAAAATTACTCACACATGCTATCTACTGTCCGTCCAAGTGGTTATGTCGCAGGATCGTAGAAAGGGGGGAAATCACGTGACAGATAATTACTTAACGAGGCCCTTTTATTTAAATTATTTTAAACAGTTGTATGGGTATAATATTACGTAGACGTCCAATTCCTAACAGAAATTATTGTTCTCAGAAAAGAGCTAAGACAGTCCAGCCACTAGCCTTTACAGAGAGGCGAATAGAAGCAAGTGGGGAAAACCGGAATGCGAGGTAGGCAAATGGACGACAGTACCTGTGCGAAAATGATGCAATATTGAAAGCTCACTGGAAGACGCGAACATATTTTTGGAACGTATTGTTTACTATGACCGTAAGGCTACTATGACTGTATATGCGGTCTTGCATCTGTGTGGAGGACGGTTGAACTTCATTAGTAGAAGGGGTAGGAGTGAAGTACATTCAAAAACTCAGGTAAAATAAAAATTGAAGTAAAAATAAAATGATGTCCCTGTATATACAGTCAGGAAGCTTGAGTTTATGAGGGTACTAGGAACAATAGACTGTACAGGTACTATTTCGCATTGCCCGTAATGAGGCGATATTAGCGATCCTAGTAGTTAGCAACTAACTATGGATGCATATTTACTACTATTGAGCTTCGTGACTGTATATACTAGACTGTGCTATTACTTCATTTAGTTAGAATGATGGTTGATCGCTCTGTTTGCTACGTGATTGGATATTTGCACGATTGATCGACAGATCTGTTGAGTCATTTTGACGTGGCCAGATAATTGACATTTAAACCTCTCACGTTCAATAGATTAAAATATAATTGCACAATTTATGGACAATGCAAGCAGGCATAGTTTTGATGTATTACGTTATTAATTCTATTGTTTCATATTGTTTGATAACTTGAATTTATATAAAATGTGCAATAATATTGCAACAGTAAAACAATCTGACGCAGTGTGAAATACCGCTGACCTCTTGTCCACACCGCTTTGTGTTTGTGAACTTTTGCAAGAGGGCAATGGTCACGCCATGCCTAAGTGTGGAAAGAGAGGATGACCCGGGGCTAGTATTAAGCGTTGATGGGTGTTTAACTGCCAACTTACGGGTTCACAAACACAGCTGATCATGTAATCAATAACTGGAAGCGTGACTTGAAAAGTGGAGTAAATGAGACCCGTGGGGGGGCTCAACTTTTACCGCGTTTCATCACCCACCCCTCGCTATTCAATTGGGTGCAGATTGTAGGTTACTGTCCATACTCAAGCATTATCCAATGTACTGTTGGGATAATCGTATTTAAGTTTCACACGTTGAAGCAAGTGTGTATTTCCAGAAAAACGTTCAATCAATGTACATCTCAGATAAAATCAAAATATTCCGTTTAAAACAACATCTTAAGCCGTTCATTACAGACTGGACCTTACATATCCTCCACAAAATGTCCAACCCGGAGGGCTAACGCCAATTTACTGGTTACTTCGCGATTTAAATAACTTGTGTGAGGAGTTTTACACCTCATTCACAGTATCACCAGAAGCTGAACATCTACCGTACTATTTCTGTTTCGCCTCTCCTCTGACCTCGTACCTGTTGGCAAACTACTGACATTCGTATGAAATTCTGACCAACCCGTTGCATAATATATCCTCTACCTAACCTATCACAAACATTTGAAATAATGAACTACATCTGATGTCACAAAATTCATCTGACAAAATTTCTAAGGGGGATTCAAGAAACGTACATGATATTATCACAGTCTAGCACAGTGGTCGTCAGCACTCGCTGAAATGTGCAAAGTACCCGGTGCCGTCCCGTGTGCACCTCTAGCAGCTACGGAGTGCACCATGGTGCACTGCGTTTTCTGCGGGTAAGAGACGCTATTATTAATAAATAAATACTTACTTACTTACTTACAAATGGCTTTTAAGGAACCCGAAGGTTCATTGCCGCCCTCACATAAGCCCGCCAGCGGTCCCTATCCTGTGCAAGATTAATCCAGTCTCTATCATCATACCCCACCTCCCTCAAATCCATTTTAATATTATCCTCCCATCTACGTCTCGGCCTCCCTAAAGGTCTTTTTCCCTCCGGTCTCCCAACTAACACTCTATATGCATTTCTGGATTCGCCCATACGTGCTACATGCCCTGCCCATCTCAAACGCCTGGATTTAATGTTCCTAATTATGTCAGGTGAAGAATACAATGCGTGCAGTTCTGTGTTGTGTAACTTTCTCCATTCTCCTGTAACTTCATCCCGCTTAGCCCCAAATATTTTCCTTAGCACCTTATTCTCAAACACCCTGAACCTACGTTCCTCTCTCAGAGTGAGAGTCCAAGTTTCACAACCATACAGAACAACCGGTAATATAACTGTTTTATAAATTCTAACTTTCAGATTTTTGGACAGCAGACTGGATGATAAGAGCTTCTCAACCGAATAATAACACGCATTTCCCATATTTAGTCTGCGTTTAATTTCCTCCCGAGTGTCATTTAGATTTGTTACTGTTGCTCCAAGATATTTGAATTTTTCCACCTCTTCGAAGGATAAATCTCCAATTTTTATATTTCCATTTCGTACAATATTCTGGTCACGAGACATAATCATATACTTTGTCTTTTCGGGATTTACTTCCAAACCGATCGCTCTACTTGCTTCAAGTAAAATTTCCGTGTTTTCCCTAATCGTTTGTGTATTTTCTCCTAACATATTCACGTCATCCGCATAGACAAGAAGCTGATGTAACCCGTTCAATTCTAAACCCTGCCTGTTATCCTGAACTTTCCTAATGGCATATTCTAGAGCGAAGTTAAAAAGTAAAGGTGATAGTGCATCTCCCTGCTTTAGCCCGCAGTGAATTGGAAAAGCATCAGATAGAAACTGACCTATACGGACTCTGCTGTATGTTTCACTGAGACACATTTTAATTAATCGAACTAGTTTCTTGGGAATACCAAATTCAATAAGAATATCATATAATACTTCCCTCTTAACCGAGTCATAAGCCTTTTTGAAATCTATGAATAACTGATGTACTGTACCCTTATACTCCCATTTTTTCTCCATTATCTGTCGAATACAAAAAATCTGATCAATAATCGATCTATTACGCCGAAAACCGCACTGATGATCCCCAATAATTTCATCTATGTACGGAGTTAATCTTCTCAAAAGAATATTGGAGAAAATTTTGTACGACGTCAACAAAAGTGATATTCCTCGAAAGTTACCACAGTTGGTTTTGTCCCCCTTTTTAAAAATAGGTACAATTATGGACTCCTTCCATTGTTCTGGTACAATTTCCTTTTCCCAAATAGCAAGTACAAGTTTATAAATTTCGCTATATAATGCACTCCCACCCTCTTGTATTAATTCTGCTGGAATTTGATCGATACCTGGAGACTTGTACTTTTTCAGATTTTCTATCGCAATTTCGACTTCTGAAAGCGTGGGTTCGGGTATAAATAGCTCAGCAGTTTGTATTTCAATTTCGTCCCGATCATTTCTATTTGGCCTATGTACATTTAGTAGTTGCGCAAAATAGTTTTTCCATCTGTTTAGGATTGATGGAGAGTCTGCAAGCAAGTCACCATTCTCATCCTTGATCACGTTTACCCTTGGCTGATATCCGTTCTTAAATGCCTTTATACCCTTATATAAATCTCGAATGTTTTTATTCTTACTATTTGTTTCTACCTCATTGAGTTTTTCCTTCAAGTAACCTCTCTTTTTATTCCTAAGTGTACGACTTGCTTCCCGTCTTTCATTGAAATAATTATCTCTCTTCTCCTCAACTGGATCCTGTAAGAATTTCAATTTTGCCTGTTTCCTTCTTTCTACTACCATGCAACAATCTTCATCAAACCACGGTTTCTTTTTCTTAGTTTCATAATAACCTATGCTCTGCTCAGCTGCAATTTTGATACTATCTCTGATATTTTCCCACACGCTATTAACATCTAATTCTTTCTCAACTTCGTCGGAACTTTCTAAAGTGGCAAACCTATTCGAAATTTCGACCTGATAATTTTGCTTAGCTTCCTCATCCTTTAATTTCAAAATATTGAATTTAGTAATATTAACTTGTTGCTCTACTCGCTTGGCTACTGATAATATTTCTCTTAATTCTCCAATCACCAAATAATGGTCAGAATTACAGTCTGCACCCCTGAAAGTTCGAATATCTACTATACTAGTATGTCTCCGTTTATCTATCAAGATGTGATCTATTTGGTTGTGTGTCAATCCATCTGGAGAAGTCCAAGTATATTTATGTATATCCTTATGGGGGAATGTTGTACTTTTGACAATTAAATTTTTCGATGTGGCAAAGTTGACTAATCTAACTCCATTGTCACTACTAATTGCGTGTAGGCTCTCTTTTCCAATAGATGGTCTAAAAATATCCTCCCGTCCTACTTTAGCATTGAAATCCCCCAATAAAATTTTCATGTGATATCTAGGGAACTGATCAAAAGTATGTTCCAATTCTTCATAGAAGCTATTCTTTATATGGTCGTCTTTCTCTTCTGTAGGGGCGTGAGCATTTATAACTATGATGTCGCACCATCTACCCTTAAGTACTAAATATGATAACCTGTCACTGATAAATTCGACCTTTTTTACTGCTGATTTTATTCTTTTATGAACAAAGAATCCTGTTCCTAATTGGTGATTATTGTTTCCTTCCCCATAATACAACAAGTAATCTCCTATTTGTGATATGCCATTCCCATCTAACCTAACCTCTTGTACTCCTACGAAGTCTATTCTATATCTAGCTAGTTCTTTTGCTACTAATGTTACCCCTCCTGTTCTATAAAGACTAGTTACGTTCCAAGTGCCAAATCTCAAATCCTTATTCCTTTGCTGTGGTCGTGCCAGAGAATCAGTCCTATTCCGAGGCTTATTATAGGGATACGTAACAAGCTGTTTTTTACGGTGATGGGTTGTTAGCCCTTCGCCCAACCCCCAAGCTGGAGGACCACCCCTTATCGGCTGTCCACGACTGCTTATTCAATATATTCGCAGCTACCCTCCATATATTAATAGATAAATATATAAATAAATGAATTAATAAATAATAAATAAATAAATACACAATACGCATACTGCAGTTTAAAGAGAACTGGAACATGGCAAAATCTAAACCCGTGAAGAAATACAGTAGGCCTACTACTTCCAATGAGAATATGATTATTGTGTTGTTGAAGACGAAAGAATTGCTTGTTTACTGTGTGCCAACCAATTTATTTCTACTCGTCGTTTCAATATTAAACCACATTTCAACAAAGTCCATATTAAGAATTCTGGAATGCACAAACTTTCGGGTAAGTTAATTATTACGAACTGTAGTATATTGATTATTTATATAGACTACTGTTAAATTAAGGACGTCACTCGTTGTGTTCATTTTGAATTGAAATTAATAGTGACTTTCAAGGTTCATTACTTAAATGCTATAAATTTATGATTCCGTTAGGATGATAGGAGGGAAGTTTTTGAAAATCTAAAGCAGGTTAGGTGCAAAGAAATCTCAAAGAAACTACCGACAGGAAATCTAGCATAATTGTAAACCTTGAAACGAGATAACGCATTATAAATACAATGACTTTATTATCATCCTTTTTGACAATTACATGCGGAGAATGTAAACAATTCTACGCGGAAGTCGATCATCCCTAACAGAAGTGGAGTGAGGCTGACGACATATTTCCCCTACTCACGAGTTCTGCAGACCTGACGATGATGATGATAATGATGATGATGATGGTGATGGTGATGATGGTGATGATGATGATGGTGGTGGTGATGATGATGATGATGATGAATTACTATTGTATTTGATTGCTTTTTTAACGGCACTGTATTAACTATGAACTTATCTAGCGAAACAAGAAACGGTAACAGCGAAATTATAGCCTATATTGGCGAGATAAATCTGAGGACTTTCCATAGGTTTTGCTGATATTCTTCTTACAGTTATGGAAAACTTCAGAAATAAATTAGATACTTAGCCGAAATAAGGTCTGAACCACTGTTAGAATGCTAGGAGGGAAAATTACCAAAAGTTTTCAAAGAAGATGGTGACCCAAACCAGTTAAAATATGCACGTATAAGACGCTTATTCATCAGAGTGGAAATCAATAAACAATGGTGTTCGCCAAGGCTGTAGTCTGTCTTCAGTCCTGTTTATTACATATGGATAATATTATATTATAAAAATGGAAAATAACAAGGCATGGAAATTTGAGTACAAACAGAAATATAAGAATAAAATACGCTTATGTTTCTAAAGTTCCGTTTTCAAATCTATATCATTTACGTTGAATATGGAGTGGAAATTTCAGGTGATAAGATTAAAATAATGGATTTCACAGGAAAAAATCATCTTCATAGTAAAATCTGCATTTACAATAAATCCCTGGAACAAGTTCCGTGTCTTAATGTCTATGTTACCATTTCAGCTATGAAATGGAAAGACCTTATAGGCAAGACTGAATACCCTTAATTATGCTATGAATGCTATCAATAACACCTTCAACCCCTCGCCTGTTTAAAAACGTAACGGAATTAAAGTTCACTAAACATTGGCGACACCGTGGGGTGAAAAATCATCTACTGTTCTCCAACCAGGAGATTAACCGTGAAAGGAATGTGCTTACTACTGTGTCATCTATCGGAGCGAAGTAGATAGATAATATTATCGTTATAACGTCAGTTTAAAAAACATGCGCTCTCCTGCATATGTTATTTCCTGTATGGAGGGATTAAAAGACCAGGGGCCGTATTCATAGACATTCTTAGCCCGGGCTTCCGGTGGATGATCAGTGAACTAACGTTTTTCGCATTCATAAATCAGTGTTAGCGATATGATATGATATGAATCCTGTACAAGTAACCCGTCGATAGCCGGGGCTAGTTTAGCACGCTCGTAGCACGGGCTAGCGAAATGTCTATGAATAGCACCCTAAGAGATTAACGGTGATCTAATTTTCTAACTAGGGTAGAATAAGTATGTGTGTATCAGTGTTACCGTTTGTGCTTTGAGAGTTAGTTAATGTAGATGCGTGTACCCACATGTGTGACCTTATGACATCAACATTCATTCACAGCATTATCCCGCTGGGTCTCATTCCCCTGAGACTTTCTCCTGGTTAGAGTACTGTATACCCTCTTCAGTCCTGTTGTAGAGTATACTATACATAATTTTCTTTTAATTTTTTTTTGCAGTGTTTTGGATAATTTTGAAAATTTTGAAAAATTAAATTTGATAGAAATGAAGAGTATCACTTTTGCAACATTTCTATACCAGAATTATAAATTAGAATTTAAAATTTGGGGGCACCAAGAGTCAAAATTGCTCCAAAAATTGATTTTTTGTGAAGAATTGATTTGGGATTTTTGGAACCCTAGAATGATTATGTGACCAATTTTTTTTTTCCAATTTTTTTTTAAATATAAATTCGGGACTGAAGACAGAGAAAAAACTACAGTCATCTTGATCGGGATATTTGAAGATTGATAAAAATTCCAGGCGCATATTAGGGAATGAAGTCTTATTGTCAATACACAGTAATGTAACATTTTTGGAAGTTACTCTTTGAAATGGTGGTCTAAAGATCCAGTTATGAACATAGTAACTTTAGAAGAAGCGAGACTGTTAAAAATTTAAGTAGCATGTAAAGGAATTACAGTTTCCAAGGACTCAGTGAAAGATATAGAAGTAAATTTATTGATTTCCTCCGTGAATTCTATCTTATCTTATCGCTCTATAAGTGGTGGTCAGAGAATTTAGTTACGGTTGGTTAGTTGGTTTCCACTGACAACCGCTTAAGAGCTTACTAATTGGCTCTTCACAGCAGGTCTCGGATTATCTGACATCCATTTTAATTTTGAGTTATTATCGCATATACGTATCAGTGAGGAGAATTACAGTGAATTGATAAGAATTTCAATCGTCACGTGTCCACTTTTCCTATCACAATCAAAATCGTGATGATATTCATTCATTTATTGATTCATTCATAGTGTCCTGCCCAAGGGCAGGTCTTTCACTGCAAACCCAGCTTTCTCCAATCTTTCTTATTTTCTATCTTCCTCTTTGTCTCCTCATATGATCCATATATCTTAATGTCGTCTACCATCTGATATCCTCTTCTGCTCCGAACTCTTCTCCCGTTCACCATTCCTTCCAGTGCATTTTCCAATAGGCAGTGTCTTCTCGACCAGTGACCCAAACAAATCCTTTTCCTCTTTCAGATCAGTTTCAACATCATTCTTTCTTCACCCATTCTTTCCAACACAGCTTCATTTCTTATTTTGTCTGTCCACTTCACACTTTCCATTTTTCTCCATATCCACATTTCAAATGCTTCTATTCGTTTCTCTTCACTTCGTCGTAATGTCCATGTTTCTGCCCTCATACAATGCTACATTTCATACAAATCACTTCAATAGTCTCTTTCTTAGTTCTTTTTTCAGAGGCCAGCAGAAGCTGCTCCTTTTTCTATTAAAAGCTTCCTTGGCCATTGCTATTCTTCTTTTGACTTCCTGATAGCAGCTCGTGTTACAGCTTATAGTTCGTCCCAAGTATTTGAAGTTGACCACTTGTTCCACTGCCTCATTTAGAATTCGCAAGTTTATCTTCTTTATATTTTTGTTCCTATGACCAAAATCTTCATCTTATTTGCATTTATATTCATTTCTTACTGCTCACAGCTGTCATTTAGCTCCAGTAGCATATTCCTTAGTATCATCTCCTCTTCTGCTAACAATTCCATATCATCAGCAAATCTTATACACTTTATTCTTCTTCCTCCTACTATCACTCCTCCCATGTTCCGGAAACAGTTCTTCACTAAACTTTCCAAGTAGGTGTTGAACAGATCAGGTGATAAAGGTCCACACCTGTGGAGTAACGGCTAGCGCGTCTGGCCGCGAAACCAGGTGGCCCGGTTTCGATTCCCAGTCGGAATAAGTTACCTGGTTGAGGTTTTTCCGGGGTTTTTCCTCAACCCAATATGAGCAAATACAAGTTAACTTTCGGTGCTGGACCCCGGACTAATTTCACCGGCATTATCACCTTCATCTCATTCAGACGCTAAATAACCTAAGCTCTTGATAAAGCGTCGTAAAATAACCTACTACAAAAAAAAAGGTGATAAAGGGCGTTCTTGACGTAGTCCTACCCCTATTTAATTTTTTCTGACATTTTTTCTCCTATCCTGACTTTGACTCGTTTCGTATAAAGATTACGTTGCCAAGAATTTCGCCTAATATTGTGTAATAGGGGATCTGATAAACAATTTTGATTTTATTAGTCATAATTCATTAAGAAATTAATCTTATACGTACAATTAATTTTTCTGCAAGAGATCTACAGTGGACGAAAGTCCCTGTATACTAGGGTCGCTATTGTTCACGCGGTGGCTATTCTACAGAGTGATCCACGACTAATGTTCCTCGCTTTAGAAATGGATTCCATAGGCTATTTTATGCATAAAATGTCATATGTACATGGGTCCGATTATCATTAGTTCGAAAGTTATTGGTAAAAGTCCAAACATCATATTGTGACTCAGGCTTTAGAATTGCTTACATCGTAAATCATCGTACAAACATTGGAAGGTAAATTGTATGGTGGGTTGGGCTGTGACGTGAAATACTGAGAAGGAGATGGGAAGATAGGTCTGTCTTTATTGAGAACGCTTCTGCGCTCATCAGGGACAGCCGTGCCCAGGCACGGAACGCTACGCGCGCCATTCACATCCGTGCGGCATTGAAGTGGAAGGAGCGGTATTTTAAAATCTGCTTCCAAACTGAAGTATGTTTATTTTATGATTGATATAGTATTTTGAATTAACATTTCTGTGTATTTTAAGTGAATAATTCTTATTTCTGCTCAAAACCACTGCTAGGTACCTTCGTAGAATTCAATCAGTTGCAACTCCTTAACGGTCGATAAATCGGACTCATGTTCATAGGCCTATGACATTTTATGCTCAAAATGGCCTCTAGAACTGATTCCTAAATCGCGGGTCATTATTGAAGAATCATCCTGTATATCATAAGCGTGTCACGTAGATGATCCTGGTTAGAGTACCGGTTAAGTTTTGGATTTTTCATTGAAAAAATTCATATTGACAAGTGCCTGATAAGGTCGAAGTTGGTTTTTTTCTCTGGGTTCTCCTGTTTTCTCACATTAGACATCAATATCACTAGATGCAGTGATTATTGACTAGTAGATGCAGTAATTATTGACTTTTCACGCGCATTCGATGTAGTCCCACACGATATATTGTTGGTTAAACTACAATCAACGGGGATTGACTTCAGAGTGCTCCAGTGGATCAAGGAATTTTTAACTTGTCGCACTCAGAGAGTACAGGTAGGGGAGGAATTATCGAACCCAATTGAAATTACTTCCGGGGTCCCGCAGGGGAGTGTCTTGGGGCCTCTTCTATTCTTGGCTTTTGTAAATGATCTGCCAGTTAATATCTTGTCTAGGGTTCGCTTATTCGCGGATGATTGTATGGTATACAGGGAAATAAAAAGTTATGAAGATACTACTCTTCTCCAGAATGACCTCAATAGAATAAACGATTGGGCAATGGCCAACAAAATGAAAATAAATTCTCTAAAGAGCTAAGCCATCAGCTTTACAAGGAAAATAAATAAAATAGTCGCATCACATACGTTAGGGGGTGAAACCATTCCGGAAGTTAACAAATGTAAATACCTCGGAATAACATTTAGCAGCGATCTCGGCTGGGGGGAACACGTTACAGACACAGCGGGAAAGCATGGAGAGCGTTACACTTTGTGATAAGGGTACTAAGAAAAGGTTCTGATAAATCCAAAGAGATTGCATATAAATCACTATACTTGGGAAGGTCTATGTTGGCAGAGCTACCTGATGCCTTGGGAAGGGTCAGGGAGGGTGAGTTGAACTAATCCTGGGACACAGACACTTGTATAACAGTATTTCCTCTTTCTTTCCTCCCTCTCCCTCACCAAACCAGTCCATCTGGAGACGTTGTCAGTGGTGGATGTTATTACAACTGTGTGTTAACATTTTTCAGTGTAGTTTGAGAAGGTGCCTATAATCATTTTATAATTAAAATGTTAGAAGTATTGTGCTTTATATTAGGCCTACTTGTCCTAGTGTTTGTGATTCTTGGTGTAGGAACAAGAGGAAAGCCACTGCAGTCTGACGCCAGGGAAATAGTGTGCAATGTACATAAGTTTTTCGTAGAGGAGTACGATGCCTTGAAAGTCGGAAATCCTACAATAAGCGTAGTCGAAGTAGCAAAGCGAACTGCTGTTGCGTGTGGAGTATCTGAACGCACTGTTTACCGTATCCTAAATGAAAAGAGAGAAGCAGATGAATCAGGAAGAAGAGTTTCAACTCCGGGCAAAAAGCGGCCGCAAAGAACGCCCACGAAAACCAATATAGACTCATTCACTGCTGCCGCCATCAAGAGGCAGATTTATTCTTTGTATAAGGCTGATTTCATTCCGAGTGTGGAAGATATTCGTGATGCTCTCGATAAGTCTGGCTTATTTTCTGGCAGTAAATGGTCGGTCCGGGAATTATTAAAAAAACTTAATTTCCGTTACGCTAAGAATAACTTCGGACGGAAGCTTCTGCTAGAGAAACCCGACATAATTGCTAAGCGATTCCATTTCTTAAGGAGGATGCGCGACTTAAGAATAACCGGCCGCCCTATCGTTTACCTAGACGAAACATGGATAAACATCAATCACACGAAGAGCAAAATTTGGATTTGTGAAGATGGTGACATCCCTCTGAACGTGCCCCTAGGAAAAGGAGGACGATTTATTATTGTGCATGCTGGATCTTCTTCTGGATTTATACCAGGAGCCTATCACAGTTTTAAGTCCTAATCTACCAACGATCCTCATGAGGAAATGAACGCCGTTAATTTCAAACATTGGTTCGAAAACAAACTCCTTCCGAACATTCCACAAAACAGCATTATAGTAATGGATAACGCCTCTTACCATTCTGTACAGTTAAATAAAGCTCCCACTTCTGCATCTTCTAAATCAGACATGCAGTCTTGGTTACGTCAGAACAACATAGAGTACGACCCAAAGGCGACAAAAATCGTACTGTACGACATAATAAAATTGAAAAAGGAAAAAATGGTAAGGTACGAACTGGATACATTAGCTCAAAGTGAACCACACCGGCATACCGTAGTACGACTGCCACCATACCACTGCAATTTTAGTGCCATTGAGTTCATCTGGGCTCAAGTGAAAAATGATGTCGCTAAACACAATGTATCTTTCAAATCCAGTGAAGTTATAAAATTATTTGAAGAAGCGTTGTCCAAGGTTACGCCAGAGAATTGGAAAAATGCGTGTGAACATATTAAAAAGGAAGAGGATTTTTATTGGGAAAGGGATGGAATGATTGACAAGGCGGTGATCGTTTCGTAATAAGTTTGGACTCTGATAGTGACGACGATGACGGTGACGACAACATGGAAGTAGAAGTAGAAGAATCCGCCACTGCACATACAAACAGTTTCATGGAGGGTGTCTGTCTCTTGCCACCATCCCCCCCGCAGAGCTCCGGTCAGCCACTGAGTGAGTGAGAGGTAAGAAATATATCTTTCTCTGTCTAAATTTCTCTGCCAACTAAAGAATTCTATACTATAGTACGTCCAGTAATGGAATATGGTGCTGGATGTTGGGATCCTTACAGATTAGAACATATTAAGACACTGGAAAAGATTCAAAAACGGGCTCTCAAGTGTTGTCGGAAAAATTCACCATTAAAATGGGACACACTCACGGACAGGAGAACGCGAATTCGAGTATGCGCACTGTTCAAAACATACAGAGGTGCCTGGAGAGAAATAAAAAATAGGTGGCAGCCGCCAAATTATTCTTCAAGGAACGACCACTCATATAAATTGAGGGAAAGGAGGCAGAGGACGGACACTGGAAAGTTTTCTTTTCTCAATCGTACTATCAGGGACTGGAATGCTTTAACTGCAGACTTACTAAAGGCTTTACCAATAACCAAAAATGTATTTAAAAATAGGCTTAAGGACTTTACTAATAGACGGTAATTATACACAGTATTTAAAGGGTGTAAATGACATGTTGTTATTGAAGTGTTGTATCAGTGAAGAATTATGTTGTGTCAGTGAAGTGTGTAGTGTAAGTGAAACTTGTTCCTGTCAGTGAAGCTTTATAGTTTATAGTGGCAGTACAAAGTATTTGAACAGTGAAATGTTTTTTTGAAGTGTTAGTGAAATCAGGATAGAATCAGTGAAATGGGTCGTACTTCCAGTGCAGTGAGTCAGTCGACAGCGAAATGAGTGTAATGTTGAAAGGTACTTGTGTAAATATGAACATATCATACTCGTGAGTTTTAGTTCGATCTTTTAAGATACAAATTAGATTTATTTCAAATGTTATTTTAAGTGATCGTTTCATTTAATTTAGGATATTCCCTGTTGTTATTATTATTATTATTAGTATTATTAATTGTAATTTAATTAATAAGTTTATTATTATCATTATTGAGTGTTATTAGTTACCACTGCCACCGGGTATATACTCAGTGCAGTGTGAATAAATACATACATCATTCTCTCCAGTATCCCTTCCATTGAAATCACATAGTATTCCTTGATAACCGACTAAAAACGCGCGAAGTTGGCTGGTGTAGGGACAAGCGGTGTTGCCTGCCTCGAAACCTACTAGATAAAAAAAAAACCTTAGTGTAGTTAGCTGATGTGGGCTGAGAATGCGCCCAGGTAGGGGATCAGCACAGATCTACAAGGTCACAGTACTGGGTGTTAGTAATCCCCTTCCAACACTATCAATATCAGTATGGTCGCTCATACGAGTACTGGACTTGCGAAAGTAGATCATATTTTAATTTTATATCGCCCCGGGCAATGAATGGAATACTATATCATCGCTCTATTACGACGAAATGAAGAGAAACGACTAGAAGCATTTGAAATGTGGATATGGAGAAGAATGTAACGAGTGAAATATACAAAGAAAATAAGAAATGAAACTGTGCTAGAAAGAGTGGGTGAACAAAAAAGAATAATGCTGAAACAGATCAGAAAGATAAAAAGGAATTGACTGGGTCTGTGGCTAAGAAGAAACTGCCTACTGAAAGATGCACTGGAAAGAATTGCGAATGGGAGAAAAGTTCGGGGCAGGAGAGATATATTATCAGATAATAGACGAGATTAAGATATATGGATAGTGTACGGAGATAAAGAGATTGATTATATAATCATTTTGACGGAATGCAAATAGAGCTATCACACAAGATTCAGCAGAATTATACAACAATTTTATAGTAACAATTTTATAGTAATAAAATTGTAGGTTCAAAGTCGACCTTTCTAAAAAAAATTATTCGTATTATTCCCGTTACCTTTACATTTACAACGACAAAATTCAACGTAAACAAATACCAATTTAATAAACATCTTTAAGTTTTGCCTTGCCGCTATATACAGAATGTTCCAATAGGGCTACAACCTTTGAAAGCAAAGGAATGAAATAAACTTCAAATATACACACTTCCAAAGAAAATTCTATAGATAATTTTTACACTTAACTGAACACACCGAATTAAAAAAAAACATAACTGCTTAAATTGTAATATGTTTACATCTTACGCTATGATATTAAAGGACAATGCATGATTTGCAGACATTACATCAGAGAACAGTGAATGTCTGTTACCACATTCATGAGCATCCTGATATCTCGATCGAATGCATCTGGACGAAGAGATAATACCATGAACAAATGACGGACGATCAATTGTAGAGGACTTGCTGTAACAGTAACAATAGTGATTCGATATTGTTATTATTATTATTATTATTATTATTATTATTATTATTTATTATTATTATTATTATTATTATTAAAATTGGCTTTGGGACCTGTATTCATTAAAGAAGATTTATTGTTTATTTTAATTAATACTACACATGAAGAGAAGAGAAGAGAAGAGAAGAGAAGAGAAGAGAAGAGAAGAGAAGAGAAGAGAAGAGAAGAGAAGAGAAGAGAAGAGAAGAGAAGAGAAGAGAAGAGAAGAGAAGAGAATCTAGATGAACTGGAATGGAATAAGATGGAAAGTGATACGAAATAGAAAGTCGTTGCTGGTTTTTCATTTCAAAAATTTTGGAAGAAGCGTAAGGTTCTTGTCTTCCAATATTATAATATAACAAGCAAACATTCCCATGGGGGCAGGTAAAAAAAGTTATTTGTTTTCTTCCGTCATATTAATAATGTCAAAACAAGTGCTTGTACAAATTTTGGCCACGCGAGGGCCGTAAAAAAATAAATTTCCCTAGGGCCCCTTACAGGAAGAAAAGACAATTTCACTGCAAAAATTTATTGGAACAGATACGACAACTGTTGAGCTACAACATATCCCCCATCGGAATTGATCGACAGAGAGGTGCAGACGGCTGTCACACACTGGTCCCGATCCCAGGCGGCAGACTTCTACGACACAGGGATACAAAATTGATCCCATGGTGTGACAAATGTCTCAGTTCCCGTGTTCAAAATGGTAAACTCAAGCCAAAGGTTTTACTTCCTCTTTCAATGAGTTCTTCCGGTCTAAAAATTCATTGTCTGAGCCGGGACAGAAGTTCCTTGCTTCCAGAAGCAAGAAGGCTAACCACCAAGTCACCGAAGTCAACATATAATTAATGTCAATGTAGTTTGTTAAGTTCTACGCTGGACACGGGTTACCCACTTCGCGCGGAGTCCATGGATTAACTGCGGACGTGTGGCGGGACTCGATCAATCGACGAATCGAGGGGCCGGAGTGGGGGGAAACGGGGATGAGACAGGTCGAGGCAGGGGCTTCCCACGACACACGACACGAGACAGCGCGCGGCACTGGGTCAGTCCGCGACCTCGGCACAGCGGCGCGGGTGCGATGCCAGGATGCTGCGGTTTAATTAAATCGGCTTCCTTATCTCAGTCGCTCTGCAGGAAGTGGTTGGACCACACGACGTGGGGTATCGTTTCCTACAGACTTCTCAGGTCCCAAGACAAAAGGCAGGATGTCCTTTTGTTTTTATCCATGTATATATATATATATATATATATATATATATATATATATATATATATACAGGGTGATTCACGACGAAAGGTAAAAAATTTAGGATATGATATCTTAGGCCATTTTGAGTGAAAAAGTTCATATGAACATAGGTCCGTTTTCGAACGATGGAGGAGTCAGATGCATTTTTTTTTTGGTAAAACGTCTCGCCCCAATGGTAATGCTGACTTGAGAACTTGAGACAAGGTCACCGACCGCAATGAATGACGTAACATTGGAATCTGCATTGTGAGCGATGTAGATAAGAGAAAGAAACCGGGTCGTGGGGCATTACAAATGTCCAATCGCCTGACCTTGTCTTATGTAATGACACAGAACCCGCAGATAACACAACTAGCCTACACTATCACTTATCAATTCACAGCAGTTCAGTCAGCTACCTACTGTACAGTAATTATACGGGTACAGTTATCGGAAGTGTTAAGTTGTGTTTTTCAAGATGCCTTATACATTTTCGATTACAGAATACGCCGATATTGTGTATGTTTATGGTTTTTGCGATGGAAGTTCCTTGCGTGCCGTCGCTGTACATGAACAACGCTTTCCGAACAGAAGGGTACCATATTGAAGAGTACTTACTGTCTATGGGGTTGGATGAAAGACTTGGTACAGCAAAGGAACGGGGAAACGAGAGAGGTGCTAATCGACCGTATTTTGGATGCGGCATAAAGACAGCCACGTGCAACTCTCCTGAGCGATGAGCGCGATTCACGCCCGAGCGCAACAGTGCATTGGAGCAGAAGGAGGTACTTTTGAAAATGTGCGAAAACATCGATCCCCGACTTCTACAATATTAAGTATGTATGCATGCGTGAATATAAACTTTAAATTTGTCCGTTATCTGTCTCTAAATGCGAGTTGGTACAGTGAAATCTCAGAAGTTTTTGTGAAATCAAAGAGCCATATCTCCGTAATCGTTCGAAAACGGACCCATATTCATGTGAACTTTTTGACTCAGAATGACTTCAGAATTCACATTCTAAATTTTTTACCTTTCCTCGTGAATAACCGTGTATATATATATATATATATATATATATATATATATATATATATATATATATATGTATATATATATATATATATGGGGTGAACAATAAGTATGAAATATTGTTAATAACTTCTTCAATTTTAATCTTACAAAATAAAGTTTTGTACAAAAACTGTTGGAGATAAACCATACAATATTATGCCGGTGTTCGAAAATAGTTATTCAGACATAAAGGGCGTGACAGCAAACTACTTTCTTTAAATGACATTCTATATTAAAATTTACACATTCCGAATCTCCATTAAGTTTTACGTATGAATGCGTAGAAACTTCACCTATTCATCCGTTTCATGTCTTTTAACAATTTATTAAACTTATTTCGTGGATTTAAAACTTGAGACAAATAAATATGTAAAATCTGTTGAGTAAGCCATAAAACTTTATCACAGATGCTTAAAATGAGAACCATTGACATCCAAAAAATATCCCAGTCTATCACGAAAATAGTCCATTGTCTTCCTCACAGTCATATGACTATTCTGTTCCATCTCATATCTTCTTGGAAGAAAGAAACAACCCTTCATCTGTTCAATAAAATGCGCTTTCTTGAGGATGGTGTTCAGAAGGAAAATCTGGAACGTTTCAGTTCTACTAGCAGCAATATATCTCAAAGACTTAAAAGAACTTATATGTTTGGCTGTTGGTCCGTTAGGGTCTATGTCTTGTTTTAAATTCAACTGCGAACTGTTAAATCCGTAATTATGCTGCTAAACTCAAACTCACAACTGCAGCCTTCAGAGTTAAGAAAACTTTCATTCATTTTAGCATAAGCTAGACTGAGATGAAAGATGTTATTGAGATAACTTAGTTTTTGTGATATTTTGAGAGAGTCACTTCTAGCTTGAAATCCTGCATATAGATTTACATATATTTTTATTTTACTTATTCATTAAATTCATTTACCCCATATTTCACTACTTTATAAACATTTTTTTCGAGTACGGATTATAAGATGACGGTAGAAATATTACATTTGTTTTGAAGCGGAATTTATAGGCTATTTTGATTTTTTTTTTTAGATTTTGAAAAGCACATGAGATGGAAAATTGACCCTTATTATTAAAATAGTTTACTTAAAGAGGAAGACAATCGCAACTTTTTATTACAAAATATAATACAAATGTATTTATGAAGCAGAATAAAATAAAACATAAACAGTGAAGCATGAAAAAGATAGGATATCGCCTATCCCTTACTCTGTCCAATGTAAAAATATAAACAAAATTGTCACAGAATGACATAAAATACATAATAATGAAATTATAATTCAGGGTCATATGTATTTGAATACGTTATTGTATGCATACGCCCAAATAATTACAGTTAATTCAGAGGACAACGTACAAAAAGTTGTATGGCATCAAAATTATACATTTTTGGAAGAAAAACATCTCGCTAAAATCCAAAATGATAGCATGTTTACAGTAACAACCTATATGAAGTAAGTTTGTGAATGAAAATAACATTCTTGAACAAATTAACACGTTCAGTTATATGGAATGTAAATTATATGAAGATGAAAAAGTAATGAAGTTAAAATTTCAACAATATTCATAAATAATATTTTGAAACCCAATCAAGTAAATCAAACGAGCAGATTAAGGGCCTACAGCACAGTGGCACTTCGGACCTTCGAGTCTAATATTATGTGAAATTTGGAGCATTCAAAATTGGATAGAAACAGATAAACAGCATCAGAAATGAAATTTCTCCGAAAAATAGCGGAATATACCTTAAAGGACCAAGAAAGGAAAATACAAATAAGATATTTTATAGGAATGTGATAATTCACCAATTCTAAAAAAAATTAAGAATTACTAAGGAGAGATACTCGTTCATAATATTATTCTCCAATAGCAAAACAGAGGGCTTTGCAAACCCTGAAACGACTAACAGAAGAAAACCACAGTTTTTTTTTTTTTGGAAGGGCACTGTATTCCAAATAACATTCACGAAAAAATTATAATTGTTATTCCACTCGATTGAAATGAAATTGTTATTCCACTCGATTGAAATGAAAATATTAAAAGTGCTAAATAAATTAGCTTTTCAGCATGGCCCTCTTCGTGCCCTTCTTTTCACATGGCCTTCTTTATTATTCCAAACAAGATTCTTTTTCTGTTTCTGTTTCTTCTTTCTTCTCTTATATTACAAGGTTACATTATATACAGTAAGAAGATACGCAAAAAGGATACAAAGTTATTATATACATTTCAGAAATTGTGTATAATTTTTGTAGGTTTTGCCTCTGTTCAACAGTTATACTTTTTCAGTTTGCATATATTTTTTGTATGTGTCAATGGATACATCCTCTGGAGAACACAATACAAAATTCATCGCGTGTGCAAGCATCCACACTTTTTTTTTCTTTGTTTTTCTATTTCGTTTTCACTTGTTTTCCTTTGTTTTACTTACACTAATACAAACACAACACCCATGCCCGAGGTGGGACTCGAATCCACAACCCTTCGGACCAAGCGATAGAGACTTGCCGTGCCCCTACCGCTTGAGCCATCCGGGCCGGCAAATTTTGAGATCAAAGCATGTCACCACATTTTTATTAAATTATTATTATTATTATTATTATTATTATTATTATTATTATTATTATTATTATTATTATTATTATACATATTTTAACTCTTTTCCTAGAAGCTTCAATAACTTCAGGCAGCTATTCACGCTGAGTATTTTCGGTACTATTTCCCAACAACAATGGTATAGTTAATATACTTTATAAACAAAACACAATCTAAAAATATTGTCAAACTCTGATCTGATTCTGCTATGGAACAGATAACCTTGGAATAAACGAACGTCATACAACACGGTACCGTACTCCATTTAGGCTCAGTTGTGCGAACACGGAATAAAGTCCTGTTAAAATTAATTCCATGGTTACGCGAGAAATGTGTTGCACGAACTTGGAATAGTGCATTATTCGGAGGATATCTTCCGAATAAGCTATTCCATGCTTTCAGTAGTTGTTAAATTTTTGTCTAAAGAATAAAATATAAAATGGCGGCAGCATTAGACATTAATCTCTGATATTGAAGGTGAATTACCATGTCATGTATTTTTGAGAGCGCGAAAACAAAAGGATACAAGGCATAGACCTAATCTATGAGTATGGCGATGAAGAATTTATAGCAAGATTCAGTCTGAAGATGGACACTGCTTAAAGCGTGCTGGAATTAATCAATGACGATTTGAAACATACGACAGACGGGTAAAAATAGTTCACAATTTCATTATTATAAAGAAATTGTAGTTTTTTTTAAATAATGAAAATTGAATTTTAAGCAAATTCATAAGGTAATATATCTGTATTATGTTGTGCGTTATACTGTATAACCTAGCTATAGACTTCCATGCTCTGCCTTTTGTTTAAAAGTTATGGCTCAGTTTTTGTTTTCTAGTACGTTCTTATAGTGATTCACTATCACAACTAGCTTAAGTGTATCTTCTATCTTATAATTTTGATTTCTAATTTATTTTGATTTACTTGCTTATTTATTTATATTGTGAATTTTATTAGTAACAACAATGTAATTTATTCGTCACAACAATAATTCCTTTCTACAATTCACCTTAAACGCTCTCGTCAACAATTGGATCCTCACTCAACACAGTATTCGTTATAGCACTCCACCGACGACAATGATAATTTACTTGGACTATTACGCACAACAATGAACTGTTAATCTTAACTAATATTTACAAAGCACTATTTACAAATCAGAACTACCAGTTCTCAGTTCACAGTTCTTCTATCTCAGTCACTCGAGTTCACCGTATCTCGAACCACAGACCTTCAGAGACAGTTCACTGTACTCGAACTCGGGTCCCTCCAACTGCGGTCCACTGCACTCGAACTCAGGTCCCTCCAACTGCGGTCCACTGCACTCGAACTCAGGCCTTCGGATGCTGACGCAGATGCGGACGCACACTCGAGTCGAACTCCGGTACACAAGACTGGCTTCCTTGCTCTGGCTTTCTCACTGACTGAATAACTGAAAACTCAGAAACTGCTGTCGTTCCTTCGCGACCGTAATTTATAACCACAGCGACGTAACATCGAAGGTTCCACCCGTCTCTAGAGATGGCATTCCAGAGAAATCCAGAGCCCTCTCCTCTCTACCAGCACCAGATGCGCGCGCAAACTCGTCGCGTGACGTAATACACCCTCTCTCTTCTCTCCACCGCGCGACGTCACTCAATGTTCCGTG
Organism: Periplaneta americana; assembly: GCF_040183065.1. Lineage (NCBI taxonomy): Eukaryota > Metazoa > Arthropoda > Insecta > Blattodea > Blattidae > Periplaneta > Periplaneta americana. Next base: position 136,589,441 of record NC_091119.1, read on the forward strand.
TAGCCTGTGCGATCTGCTTTCATGCGGGACGCTGGTCGTGAGTTCGAATCTCACGTCGCTGTCACATTGCTCCCTCCTTAGGACTGCTCGTCTCGGGCAGTCCCTTGGTAGGCTGCTAATCGGTCCAGATGCACCACCATCATCTTCCCTCGAGGTTGTCGCTGGATGCGGTACACCACGTCGTTGATCCGGGTCACCACGCGGTATGGTCCATCCCAGGCACGCTGCAGCTTTGGTGATTTCCCTTTGGTCCTGGTAGGTCGATACAGCCACACCCGGTCGCCCTCCTGGAATCCTGCAGAGTTGGCTAATCTGTCGTAGCGCACCTTCATCCTGTCGCTGGCCATCTTGAGGTGCTCTCTGGCCAGTTGGTGAACTCCATTCAACTTCTCGGTGAGTTCTGCCACATAGTCAGTCGCTGGCTGGTCGGCGCTGGGTGGCGTGCCAAACAGCAGATCACAGGGCAGGCGCAGCTCTCTCCCGAAGACCATGTTTGCCGGTGTCATCCCTGTTGTATCGTGGACCGAAGCTCTGTAGGCCAAGAGGAACAGTGGAACTCTGGCATCCCAGTCTCGTTGATGGTTGGACACCACCTTCCGCAGGTGCTCCTTCACGGTTTTGATGTATCGTTCCACCATGCCGTCGGACTGTGGGTGGAGGGGAGTGGTCCTGGTTTTATGCACCCCCAGACGCTCGAGCAATTTTCCCATCAGGTTGGATTCGAAGTTGCGCCCCTGATCGCTATGCAATTCCCGGGGCACCCCGAATCGGCAGATGAAGTTGTCAAGCAGCGCGTCGGCCACCGTCGAAGCCTCTTGGTTGGGAATCGCGTACACCTCTGGCCATTTTGTGAAGTAATCCATGGCGACTAGCAGGTAGCGGTTCCCGCGATCCGTGACCGGGAACGGCCCAGCAACGTCGATGGCGATCCTCTCAAAAGGAGCTCCCACGTTGTACTGCTGCATGGCTCCCCTGCTGCGGGTCCTTGGTCCGCGACTGGCTGCACAGGTGTCGCATCTTCGGCACCATTGTTCCGTGTCGGTTCTCTGATGCAACCAATAGAACCTCTGCCTTAACTTGTCCAGCGTCCTGTTGGCTCCCAGGTGGCCTCCAGTCACTCCAGCATGAGTCTCCTCCAGCACTTCCTTCACCTTGCTCCTGGGCAGGACAAGTTGTTCTATGTGGGTCCTTCCATCGGCCGACTCCCAAATCCTCTTCAGGATACCGTCCTTGACAGTGAAGGATTCCCACTGGGCCCAGTAGCTCTTGTACGTGGTGCTACGGTTGGCGATGTCGGCCCATACTGGTCTCTGGCTGGACTCCACATCACGTAATAGCTGTCCAATGTTTGGGTCCTCCAGCTGCTCCCTCCTTATGTCGGCGTTATCCCATCCTGGGCTCGGCTGGGCGGCAATTGCTCGGACTTCGTGGGCGCCATCCCGCTCTTCTACTTTCAGGCAGTGTTTACAGCCATCCGGGCACGGGCGTCGTGATAAGGCATCAGCGTTGGAATGTTTCTTCCCTTGTCGGTGATCGGAGGTGAAGTTGTACTCCTGCAGTCGTTGAACCCAACGGGCAGTCTGCCCCTCCAGATTCTTGAAGCCCAATAGCCAGGTGAGTGCAGAATGGTCTGTCCTCAGATGGAATTCCTAGCCATACAAATATTTGTGGAAGTGCTTCAGGGCTTCCACAATGGCAAGAAGTTCTCTACGCGTCACACAGTAGTTTCTCTCAGCCTTGGATAGTGTTCAGCTGAAGTAGGCAATCACCCTCTCTTGCCCGTCCTGTTCCTGAGAGAGTACTCCGCCGATGCCTACGTTGCTAGCGTCCGTGTCGAGCGTGAACTTCCTTCCAGGGATGGGATATCCCAGTACAGGAGCAGTGCAGAGCGCTTCTTTCAGCGACTGGAAGGATGACTCCGCCTCGTCTGTCCACTGGAATTGTCGTTTCTCCTCGGTCAGCTGGGTTAGAGGCTTAGCGATGTTGGCGTACTCAGCTACGAACCTTCTGTAATAAGTGCAGAGGCCGAGAAAGCGGCGCAGCTCCTGCTTGTCCCTCGGTCTAGGCCATCCTCTGACGGCTTGTAGCTTCTCCGGGTCCGTGGCCACTCCGTTGGTCCCTACTACGTGTCCCAAGTAGTTGACCTTCTTCTGGAATAGATGACATTTCTTCGGGTTCAACTTCAGTCTGGCTTGTCGCAGTCTCTCGAACACTTTCCTCAGGTTCAACAGCTGTTCGCCGAAAGTCTTGCCCACCACGATGACGTCATCAAGATACAGCAAACAGGTGTCGTATGTCAGGCCTCTCATTACAGACTCCATTAGTCTCTGGAATGTAGCCGGGGCGTTGCAGAGGCCGAACGGCATAACGGTGAACTGCCATAGTCCCTGGCCTGTAGAGAATGCCGTTTTCTCCTTGTCCTCAGGATGTAGCGCCACCTGCCAGTATCCTGACTTGAGATCCAACGTCGAGAACCACTCTGCTCCGGCCAGGGTGTCCAAGGTGTCGTCAATTCGTGGGAGGGGAAAGCAGTCTTTCCTGGTGACGTCATTCAGTCTTCTGTAGTCCACGCAGAAACGCAGGTCCCCATTCTTCTTCTTCACCAGCACTACAGGTGATGACCAAGGGCTGTCGGATTCCTCGATGACCCCTCTTGCTTTCATGCCCTCCAGTTGGCTGTCAATCTCCCTCTGTTTAGCTAGAGGGACGCGTCGAGGAGGTTGTCTGATTGGGCGAGCATTTCCGGTGTCAATGCGGTGCTGAACTTTCTCCGTTCTCCCGTAGTCGTTTTCAGACAGACTGAACACGTCCTGAAACTCTGTCAGTAGATCGTGGACTTGTCTTCTTTCTCTTTTGCTTAAATTCTCCGCCAATTCTCGAGCCAGCTCTTTCAGTGATGGGTCTAAATCTGGACGTGGTCGGTGACACTCCTCGTTTTCTGCCAGCGACGTCACAGACACCACCGGCTCGACGTTACCTAGTACAGTTCCACTAGGCACCTCCTTGTCCCGATTGGTGACATTGAGGACCCTCACCGGTACCACCTTCTGATTCGGGAGTAGGGATCTGGCCACATAAACCCAATCTATCGGAGTTGCTTGCGAATCGAGGAGCAGGTTTCTCTTAGGTTGTCCGTCCAGTCTTGCCGTCACCACCATCTCGCAGCCTGCTGGGATTGTCACTTGATTCTCCAAGGTGAGTCTGCTGGCCATGGGTTGGTCTTCGACGTCCCTCAGGAACACTTCATCCTGACCAAAACGGAGGATACGGCGCCGGACGTCCACCGTTGCATCGAAGATCCGCATGGCGTCGAGTCCCAGGATGACGTCTTCAGTGATGTTGGCGACGAACACCCACATCTCCAGTCTCCTCTTTCCCAAGGTCAAGTCCAGGAAAACCTATTTTTGGATGGGCAGGTTCTCGCCTGAGGCAGTACGTAGCTCATACCGGCGCAGCGGCGTCCTCCCAGGTAGTCCACGCACGACTTCCGGTCTGGCGATAGTGAGCGACGCCCCGGTGTCTACCAGTACTCTGCATGGGCGGCCTCTTATCCATCCGTCAGCAATCAGCCCATCGTCGCATCTTCTGTTAACCGTCTTCAAGATCAGCCGAGGGGATGGTGATGACGGCGCCGACGTGCCCCTCATCGCATCGGCCCCTTTTAGTTTTCCTGTTTGTGACCAGATCGGTCACAGTCCCTCCTCAGGTGTCCAGGCTCACCGCAGGACCAGCAGGTGGGGACTCCTCGTCTTCGTCGCTCGGGTGATTTCGGTTGACGTTCCTCGACGTCGGCCGCCGCGACGCTCCTAATCCGGTGCGATGCCGAGACGTTCGCCGTCAACTTGGCTGCCTCCATCCTGAGGGCCGCCGCCAGAGCTGCATTGATGGTGCGATGCTCTGCCAAGAGTAGCTGTTGCTTTATTTCCGGGTCTCGAACTCCGCTGCCGAAGGTGTAGGCCGCCTCTCCAGCGATGAAGTCATTAGGTAGGCCCCTGAGCGCCTTATGGGCCAGTTGTTCCACCGCCATCGCGAATTCTTGCAGGGACTCGCCTGACTGTTGGACCCTCGTTTTCAGTTGGGTCCTGAAATCTGCAGCAAGTTGATGGTCACCATAACGTCCCTCCAAGGCCGCCATTATCTCAGCGGCTGTCCCATCTTCTGGAACGCTGTGAAGAATCTCCGACGCCTGTCCCTGAAGCGCGGTCAGCAGCTGAGTAGTCTTCTCCGCTGGGGTCCACCCATTATGTGCTGCGGTGGCCTCGAACTGGCGACGGAATATCGCCCAAGACGTCGTACCGTCGAACTTCGGCGTCTTGACGTTGTGATGTCTGGCTGAAGGCGATGATTCCGCAGGGCCACTATATGGAGTCCTCAACTCTGTGGCCGCTTCTTGCATGGCACGTCGAACCTCCTCGGCAACTATCTGTTTTTGTTCTCTAGCCTGGCGATCCACCAACGCGAGGATGTGCTTGTTTTCTTCAGCATGTTTTTCCATCACCTCACTCGTCTTGTCCAGCAACTCGCTCGTCTGCTCTTGACGGCGCTCGAGATCGCGGATTTTGCCGTCGAAATGGTCTACCTCCTGTCTCAATTCGGTTACTGCCTCGTTTATAGTTGTAAAATTCTTGTTTAGGTTGTCAAGGTCGGCTTTGAGTTCGTCTTTCACGATGGCGACAATTCCATCTACGTGGGCTGAAACGCTTTCAATTTGCGTAGTGACGTCATCTTTCACTCCGCTTATGTCGCCTTTCACTTCACTTATGTCACTTTTCATCTCCGTTTTCACTTCACTTATATCGTTCTTCAACTCACTGATGTGCTTGTTCATTTCGTCTTTCATTTCTGCTTTCATTTCCGCGATGGCTTGCAGGATCTGCTGTAGGTTCTCCATTGTCGGTAATATCCCGGTTCTGACACCAATGTGAATTTTATTAGTAACAACAATGTAATTTATTCGTCACAACAATAATTCCTTTCTACAATTCACCTTAAACGCTCTCGTCAACAATTGGATCCTTACTCAACACAGTATTCGTTATAGCACTCCACCGACGACAATGATAATTTACTTGGACTATTACGCACAACAATGAACAGTTAATCTTAACTAATATTTACAAAGCACTATTTACAAATCAGAACTACCAGTTCTCAGTTCACAGTTCTTCTATCTCAGTCACTCGAGTTCACCGTATCTCGAACCACAGACCTTCAGAGACAGTTCACTGTACTCGAACTCGGGTCCCTCCAACTGCGGTCCACTGCACTCGAACTCAGGTCCCTCCAACTGCGGTCCACTGCACTCGAACTCAGGCCTTCGGATGCTGACGCAGATGCGGACGCACACTCGAGTCGAACTCCGGTACACAAGACTGGCTTCCTTGCTCTGGATTTCTCACTGACTGAATAACTGAAAACTCAGAAACTGCTGTCGTTCCTTCGCGACCGTAATTTATAACCACAGCGACGTAACATCGAAGGTTCCACCCGTCTCTAGAGATGGCATTCCAGAGAAATCCAGAGCCCTCTCCTCTCTACCAGCACCAGATGCGCGCGCAAACTCGTCGCGTGACGTAATACACCCTCTCTCTTCTCTCCACCGCGCGACGTCACTCAATGTTCCGTGCAGCCTGTGCGATCTGCTTTCATGCGGGACGCTGGTCGTGAGTTCGAATCTCACGTCGCTGTCACAATATTAAAATCTGTAGACAAAATAGTGATATGTTCAGAAAATAAATAAAAAAAAAAATACTGATAGGCCTATTCTGAATGTACTTTATAAATAAAACACCGTCTAAAATATTACCAACTTCTTTTCGAATTCGGCTAACTATGGAATAGATAAACTTAGAATAAACAAACGTCGTGCAACACGGTGCTCCATTTAGTTTATAGCAGGCATGTCAATTGATGCCCACAGGAGCAAGCGCGCGCTTTAGAGCCCAGGAGAGCCTGAGCGCTTTACAGCGGAAAGGAAAGAGACAGACGAAAGAGGTGGTATATGCCGCTTGGTCGAGCTATATTCAGGGATGGCCAGCACTGATTCAATAGATAAAGGGAAGAGAACTTATTAAAACTGTATCCATGTTAATTTTTAGATTCGTCTGAGAAGTATAAGTGCATTATAAGCATGTAAGTTTCAATTTTAATGCTCATTTTTCACAAGTTTGATTCTTTTATTCAAAAGAAATATTTTCTCAACTTTTTTTATAGAAAAGTGAAATTTTCAGATATAGGCCTATTTATTTAATAGCCTTACAGAATGTTTTCGTAAATCTAATATACCGTATATACGTATTACTGAAGATAGTGTATTGAAAATTTTGAAAATATTCGCATGGAAATTGTTTGTAAGGAAATGAATTAACAAAGCAACTACTGTTACATCATAATTAAAAGATATGTGCCCACGTGTTGTAAAAATGTGAGCTCTATAGCTTCAGCACATTTCGAGAAAATAATTTAATATTCTAATGATAGGAAGTTACTCACCAATATTACCTTAAAAGCATAATGCGATAAGAGTTTTGTTAGGGAATATTAGTTACATTTAAAACAGATACAGCACCTAGGTAACTTTGCTTTGTACTGTAATATTGTTTTGATTGATTTATTGATTACTTTTATAAGGCTAAAGGTACCATCAATATCACTGACAACTTATCATGCCATACTCAATCTCTTTTTTTGGGATATTACTTTTTTATTAATGATGTGTTTAATCCATTTAGCACAGTATAGTTGTACTACTATTGAATTTGTGTGGATATTCCTTCTTAATTCTTTATTATGTTATTAAAATTTAAAACACAACTGTAACATTAATAAATTGGTATTAGTACTTTTGTTTTACAGACAATTTAGATAATATCAAACGGAAAGAAGCCATATAAAAATAACGGCATAAAATTTCACGTTCCGTCTGAAGTTTGTGCACCACTATTTTCTTAATCCAACAGGCTGCTTATTTATATGCACAATCATTCCTCTTTCCTTACTTAGCGCTTGATGCCCGCGCACGACGTCAAGGTCAGAAAAATGCTCTTGCTTTGACATCACTGGTCTATAGTTACGTTATTCCACGACTAGTTATTCTAGGATTTATTCCGTGATCGTACAACTGGGCCTAACTGTAGGGTATACACTGTTTTCATCCCTGACGGAGGGATTGCAGCTTCCGCCTTATCCACAGTCAGGTGGCGTATTGTGACCAGGGCCGGAGAAGTGGGTCAGGAGAAGCTCCAGCGCCACACCCACACCTCGGATTTCCCACGGGGCCGGAACACTACGCACTCTGACCGGTTGCCTCGGAGAAGAAGGTCAGCACCGTCCATCTCGACACGGGAGAGATATAGATAAAGTAACAAGGCAAAATCTAGTCGCCAGCATTCCAAGGCCACCATTAAGCCACATCCATCTTTATGACTAAAACCCATAGTAGGAGGCAAACGAATTTGGCGCCAATAACAATCTCAACGGGATTGCAAAGTTACCCTTTTTCTCACGGTCCGCGGATCAATTCCTCTAACCGCCCTCGCTCTCTGTCTTAACCTCATTCCCATAGTAACTCATAAAGACTCCCACAAAAGATGACCAAAACTTGCTCCAGAACATGATGTGAGAATCTTCTTCATCTTGTGGTCTCTTTTTGCGCTGTAGCTGTTAAGTACAGCTTTAACGGCGAGTTTCAGACTCGACCAGTTCAATCGTAACGGGACAGAAGCTGTCTTATATCCCACCCTACGTGTAGACGTGGAGTTAAACGATTCCCACACTGTCTGCAAGTGTGACATCTGATGATATGGGACTGCAGTGAAGCTTAATTGATTCTTAAATCCCCTCAGTTCCTGCGGCCGATGTAACCCGAGGCTAAGGCGTTTATATTCTCTCACTTGTCGGTCCTGGGTATATATATTTAATTAGACCACTCATTTAGCTTTAATTATTATTCTAACAGCGATCAGTATTTCCATTAGCCTTCAACGGAGGAGTTGATCGTAACTAATGTCTTGGGAATGAAAATAAAACGTTTTGAGTTTTTTTTTCTTTTACGTCTTGGAACTGATCAAATTATATTCGTTACAGGAAATATAAAAGCGTGCAATACTAAATTAATGAAAATTCGTTTCGGATGATTTAAAGCAGCTGAATTCAGTGCTGGCGTTCAGTGTGTTTTAATTGCTGACTTAAAACAATCTTACGTTGTAGTGTTACAGTTAATAGAATTGGTTGGAACGATAGGAGCTTAACTTACTAGTTTCAACAATTGAAGGGTTCAGAGCCATAACGGGCCAAGCGCCATTTATTAAAAACGGAGAAAGCAAGGGTTAAAGTTAAGTAAATACCATAATTTAATGAAGATTGACATACAGTATCATTTAGTTTTAATGTGCATACTTTATATTACTTGCTGTATGTTTCGTTAAATTATGGTAATCACTTAATTTTAAGCCTTGTTTTCTACGTTTTTAATAAATGGCGCTTGGCCCACTATGACTCTCAACCCTTCAATTAGCGTATTGTTAAAGTAATAATAATAATAATAATAATAATAATAATAATAATAATAATAATAATTTTATTAAGCCACTTCCTGTCAATCCACTTGAACCGAATCCAACCGGTGTTCTTTCGGCAATGCATTTCTTCTTTCTACTTTAAGTTTTCAATTCAAAATCTTCTTAGAAATTCTATGGTTTTTACATCCATATCACATACACAAAGCACCCTAGCGTTCTCTTCTATTAGGCGTACTTTAAGTATATTCTTCAGAGCACACATTATTTCTCTCTGATGAAGTATCGTACAGTATACAACAGCGATTCTTAAACTTCATGAGTTAGAGGACCCCTTTCCTCTGATGTACATTTTGCCGGACCCCTTAACACATTAACTTTATACTTTTCCTTAATAAAAAATAACAAAATATTTTCAAACACGGTAAATAACTTTTTTATTTTTAACTTTGTAAATTATTACAAACTCAAATTATGTCTTCAAACTTAGAAAAAATAGCTTTGTTAATAATTCGAAATTATAATTAATTGAAATAATTTTACGAAAAAATTACAACAACAATAATAATAATAATAATAATAATAATAATAATAATTAGTTTAGTTAGTTTTGTTAATAATTCAAAATCATAATTTATTGAAATATTTATACGAATATTTATAATAATAATAATAATAATAATAATGATAATAATAATAATAATAATATATTACCCGTTGTTCTTTATGGTTGTGAAACTTGGACTCTCACTTTAAGAGAGGACCATAGATTAAGGGTGTTTGAGAATAAGGTGCTTAGGAAAATATTTGGGGCTAAGAGAGATGAAGTTACAGCAGAATGGAGAAAGTTACACAACACAGTACTGCACTTTTGTATTCTTCACCTGACATAATTAGGAACATTAAATCCAGACGCTTGAGATGGGCAGGTCATGTAGCACGTATGGGCGAATCCAGAAATGCATATAGAGTGTTAGTTGGGAGGCCGGAGGGGAAAAGACCTTTAGGGAGTCCGAGACGTAGATGGGAAGATAATATTAAAATGGATTTGAGGGAGGTGGGATATGATGATAGAGACTGAATTAATCTTGCTTAGGATAGGGACTAATGGTGGGCTTATGTGAGGGCGGCAATGAACCTGCAGGTTCCTTAAAAGCCATTTGTAAGTAAGTAGCATTCTCATTGTTCAGTACCTATATTGACCTATACGAATAAACAGATATAACACACTCCGTTGAGCGGGGAGACGAGTCAGGGCCCTCCTTTGCAAGCGAATCTGGTATGATCCATGTGCAACTAACTTGTACTGAAGTAACCAAACGCGTGACTCTACTGATAATACATCAATAACAGTGGACAAACGACGGATTGCGATTTCGTGAAAACCTATTTGGGTATTCTAGGAAAGTCCCAGTCATTACCAGTTTTTATCATCACAGAAATTTAATCTACCGAGGAACGAACCCTGTTCTGTAGTGCGAAAGAGTCGGCTGACTGAGCTCGAACCGGGTCTCATTGCATTGTAATTACAGCCGATTGGAGTTCACTGGTACATAAACCAACATTTATGTAACGGAATATGCCCTGTGGCCAAGCAATCGGGGTCCACTTGTGTGAATCCCTGCACAGTATTCATTTACAACCATAGCAAAACGAGTGCTCTAATAGCGAATTCTCGCTACACAGAAACTGTCCTGTAAAACGCTGCAGGGACGCATCTGCTCCGCCTTTTTTTCTTCTTTCAAGCAGTAATGACGGCATTATTACGGAATATAAAGTGTTAACATTAGCTGGTCTTCCTCTCTGCCCGTCATTATAATAAACAGAACCCCTAGGCTCTCCCCAGGGGCATAAACCGCCCGTCCCGCCGGCTGATTCCTCCGATTCATTCGCTTTTCTGTTGAAAAAAAGAAAGAAGGAAGATTAATAAACTGGTTGGAAGTTCCCAGGTCAATCAGTTGGAATTTAATACCGTGGCGGCTGCGGCAAAGGGAAGTGAATATGTATTTCAACTTCGTGAGTCGATTTTCTTCGGTTAATCATCTTTATCGAATTACGACGAAAGAAATTTAAGAAAAATCTAATTATTGTAGCTGGAATGACACAATGACTTCCTTTGGTATTTCCCCTAATATGGGGAGCTGTAATTTTAATTCCTTCCCGTAAAATTAGATAAATAAGGACAGGTCATCTGTTTGTGTTTATTATGTAATTTTCCGGCCCTTCCTGCTATATGAACAAATGCACGCGCACATGAACATTCTGGCTCTGTTATTCTTAATGATACCAAATACTAATTCTATTGCACTCTGGGAGTAAAAACGTATCATTTTTAAATGTAATATTTTCACTTCTATTAGATATAGGCCCCTGAAACTTTTACTATCTATTAAACACACCTTTTTAAATATAAAAATGTAGGAATCAATCTTCTGCGGGAGCTTGTGTATGATTACCATATTTTAAAATTATGGTGCACAAAAAAAAAATGTTTCCATATACAGGGTGATTCAAAACCTCTGCGACAAACTCTGAGGGGTGATAGATCTAACAATAAGGAACCCTTTTTGTTAAACAACCTATATATTTTGACGCGTCGTTTCGAAGATACCGTTGAAAATGTTTTTGCGCTGGCGTATGTCAATGTGTGCACCCCTGTTTGTTCGTTGAGATGTTTGTAAGAGACGAGAAGGGTTGTTTACGTTTAATGTTCAATACCTTTTCCTTTCAGTTCAGTCTAATCATCAATTGAGAATGGATGTCTACACTTTTCCCGAGTTAGGCGACATGGTAATGTGTTATGGGGAGACTCGCGGAAACGGAAGAAGAGCTCTCCACATGTACCAACAACAGTTTCCAAACAGAGATCACCCTCACCACACAATGTTTGCTCGACTATATCAGCGCCTTCGAGACGATGGGTCTCTTCGTCCCCGGCGCATTGGTGGAAGACCGCGTAGACATCCATCCTCAATTGATGATTACAATGAACTGAAATGAAAAGGTATTGAACATTAAGCGTAAACAAACGACAACAACCCTTCTCGTCTCTTAAAAACATCTCAACAAACAAACAGGAGTGCACACATTCGCATACATTAACGTACGCCCGCGCAAAAAACATTTTTAACGATAACTTCGAAACGACGCGTCAAAAGGCATAGATTGTTTAACAAAAAGGGTTCCTTATTGTTAGATCTATCTAGAGTTTGTTGCAGAGGTTTTGAATCACTCTGTATATTTTCGTTGGCGCCATCATCGTTACACTCGTCAGTGTCACCATCTTCATTGGTGTTATCATCTTCTTTATCGTTAACATCGTCCTCCTTATCACTGTCATCACATTTTTCGTTAACGTTATTATTATCTTCTTTGTCATCAATCATCACCGTCATCATTTTCGTTGGCGGTATTACTAGTTTCTTGGTTAGTGTCATCTTATTTATCGTCATTGTCATTTTCGTTGGCGTTATCTTCCTCGCCAACACCTTCGTTGGCGTCATCATCGTTTTCGTTGTTATCATCTTCCACATCGATGTCATTATCTTTTTCAATAGGGCTATAATCTTCTTTGTCGTTGACTATAATTTTCGTTCGCCTTATATCATTTTCGTCATCTGCATCATTATCTTCTTCGTAAATGATATTTCTTTCCCCGTTATCATTATTACTGTATTATCATTTTTGTTGTAACATTTGTCTTAGTGTTATCATCATCTTTTGTTGTCATTATTTTCGTTTGTTCTTCCACCATCTTTGTTGTCATTATTACCTTCGGAAGAATTATAATATTTTTTGTCATCATGATCTTTCCTCTTCGTTGGCGTTATTATAATATGTTCTCATCATCTTTGCTGGTGTTATAATTTTCGTCATCATTATCTTTTTTGTCGGTATCATTTAAGTCCATGTTGTCATTTTCTTCGCCAATGTCATCATTATCATCGTCTTTGTCGCTGTTATCACCGTTATTATCTTCGCATTAGCATTACAATAACCTTCTTTGTCGCCATTGGAATTGAGAGGTTCACTGCAAAATGGAGCTATGCCATAACAACCATAAAGGGAGAAAAATAAGACTTTTACGAAAAGGCCCTATCCTAAATTAGTTAGAGTGCTGTTGTATTGACTGGTGCAATGCCATATCATATATATCTAGTTTAGGAAAAGGACAACAGGTGGTAGGAACTGCCTAGAACACATGAAATCTCTTTTTTCTTCTCTTCTTCTTCTTCTTCTTCTTCTTCTTCTTCTTCAGAATCTTGTGGCATATCTCTCTCTTGTAGTGGACTCCTCAATTTTCGTTGGAGTTTTTATCATATTATTCCTTTGCGTAATCAGCTTCTTCGACGACGTTCTTACTATAATATTCTTTAAAGCTGCCATCATCTTCGTTGGTGATATCATTATTGTCACCTTTTGTAGTCATCATTACCTTTGTCCGTGTTACTATCTTTGTTATTGGTATTATTATCATCTTCTTTGTTGTCGTCATCAACTTCCGCGGTATTATTATTATCTTCTTGTCATGATCTTCCTCTTCGTTGTAATCATCTTTGTTTTATAATCATATTCATTATGTTATGACCTTCTTTGTCATCATTATTACCTTCTTTGTTAGTGTTATTTTCGTTTATGTTATGATCTTCTTCGCCAGTATCATCAGCTTTGTCGTCGTTATCACCGTCAGCATCATCATCATTAACATCTTCGTCGACATCATCATCGTCATCATCATAATCTTCTTCTTCTTCTCCATCCGCGTTAGTAACAAATTCGTCACCATTATATTTACTATCATTAACTTCCGGACCGTTTGGTTTGCTTCGTCCTTACTTAATAATAATTATAAACCTAACAGTCATAAATAGCTGTATTCACAATTCGGAAAGAGCGAAGAACACATAGGGTAAAGGTTGGTAAATTGTGATATGAGTAATATTGTGATAGTTCTTTTTGAGAATTTATTACAATTTTACTGCGCGAGAGAAGGGCCGGTTTTGAGCAGAATTTTGTCCACGAACATTCTCTTAAGGGATTAGGTACAGCTTACAGCAGTAAATTTTTTGGAAATACTCAACATTTTTTTCCTTCATTAGCCTGCTGTGTCTTTTACAATAATTAAAATTGGTATATGTAAAACACTGTTTTAAAAAAATTATATATATATATATTTTTTTTTTTCAAAATTCATAATGGTGGTAGTTCACTGTGCAGTGATGAAGCGTTTCCCTCATAACTCATAAACTTGTTAAGTTTTTCATATTATCTCTCTTTCATATTATTGCTGAAACTCATGTTTACAATATCATGCTCTTTAAACTACATTCCTCAATAAATAATATATTTTTTATTTTATGTTATAAGAAAATACTGATATTTAACCATTTTTTAAATGAATTTATTTTTTATCAGACAATCTATGAAAGGTAATGAAGTGATCTTGCATCATATTGCACATATGACATGCATAAATACACACACAAAATTTCATTACAGAATGTTGGACAGCTTTTGAGTTACGAGGGAAACGCTTCACCACTGCACAGTGAACTGAATTTTGAAAAAAAAAAAAAAAAAAAAAAAAAAAAAAGGATAATAATAATCGTAAAAATATTTTTTATATAGCAGAAGGACAGTGCTTTACACATACTAATTTTTATTATTGTACAAGATACAGTAATGGAGGAAAAAAATGAATGTTTCCAAAATTTTATTGCTGTAAACTCTACCTAACCCCTTAATACAATGGTCGTCAGCACTCGCTGAAGTGGGTTACGGGTAAGCAGTGCATGGTGACATGCACCCTCTTGCAGGAGGAAGCATATCCGCCAACAGCCAAGAATGCACGCTGGTGCTGTAAGAGACTTGCGGGTAAGAGACGCTAGCCCGAGAGTGCAGTGTTCTAATGACCGCTGCCTTAATACGTTGACGCAAAAAACCGATTTTCCTCATTAAAAAGGTAATAATTTCTGAACAATAACTACCACAATATTACTCATATCACAGTATTAGGGGAGAGTCGGGTAGTATCGGACATCGGGTAATATCGGACTGTGACTTTCTTTCATCTACCACCATATGGTAGTACCTGAATGACATGGTTACGTTTCTCTATGCGACATCACAGAAACGTAACCATGTCAATTAGGTACTATCATCGTGTGGTAGATGAAAGAAACGCACTGTCCGATATTACCCGATGTCCGATACTACCCGACTCTCCCCTACTAATATTTACCCTAATCCTTCGGAAGGAACATAAAACTGTACCAAGCTACCAACAATTGAACTATGCTTAGCTGTAAATAAAATCGTTAACTCTATCTCTTGAATACTGCATTACATTTTCTCTCTTTCTTTTACGGAGGCGAGACCCGAAGGCTTACACAGTAGCCCGAGGTAGTTGTGCTTACCACTCCTATTCTGTGAATGATTTGTACAAGTACAGCACACCGCTCCGTGAACTTAACACGAGCTATGGTATGGATGATGATGATGATATGTGAATTAATGTTGGCGAAATGAGTCCGAGGTCCAACGTCGAAAGTTACCCAGCATTTATGCTTCAATCGGTTGAGGGAAAATCCCGGAAAAAAACCCAACCAGGTAAGTTGTCTCAACTAGAATTTGAACCCCAGACCCGCTCGTTTCACGGTCAGACATGCTAACGGTTACTCCACAGCGGTGGACTTGCTGTATTACATAATGATTACGGATAACAGATATGTGGTGTTCAAAATTGACTAAATGAACACACTTAAGAAACTCACAATTTCTTTTTAACCAAAGAAGAAATTAAAATATACTAAATTGGCGACAATGAAGAATGCTGAAATGAGAATAGCAGAACAAACGAGTGTATTCAGACAAAACCAGCATAAGCTTACCTGCACTCTCGTCTTGGTAATAAACCGTCAGCTGACCAAGCTGCGTCTAGACCAAGAACGTATAACCAGTCTCAAAGATTTTATTTAATATTGTGTCACCTTCTATTATATACTGTGCACGGATGTTTTAATTTATGTAATGAAAGATTATTACAATTTTAAATAAAAGTGAGGCATTTAAACGGATTATAATTAGCAGCATCTGATGCCGGTTTTATCTACTACTCGATCGCAATTAAAATCTTGTAAGGTGGGTTACCTGGGCAACTTGGACGCGCTGCAGTAATGATTACTCCGTCCGCTGTGTAGAGGGCAGCATAGGACAGTGGACAGTCGGGATCACGTCAAACAAGTTTAATTTCTCTCTCCCGATATTACACATCTGTCCCCTCCCCTCTCCAGTATCTGAGAAACACGACTGCTGGAGGATATGAGGGGAATATGGAGCAGGTTCACGATCACGTATTCCACAGCGCGATCTGATCTGTGCAGTTCAGGTGAGTCAGGAATTTCAGACAGTTGAGAAATGTTATTTCAAAGGTGGCTAAGGCCATATGAGAGTAAGAATATACTAGAGCAGAAGACTCGGGGGGAAAAAAAGGAATAGCTATCGATGTAATATCGAGATAACAAGTGGCATTCGGGATCCGAAAATTAACATTATTTGATTTTAAACTGGTGAACACAGTAATTTATTTTTGGCAAGCATTACCGTCTACAGAGAGTGTACCTACATTTTAATGCATCTCTAAAGCAACAAATTTCATCATATAAATCATCTTCATTCACGGAAAAATTAAATGGTTGAAATGAAAGATTTTAAATTATGCAAAAATAAGACGGAAAAATCCTCGAAGAGACGAAAAGTACGGGAGCCGGAAGACTGTTAAAAATTAGAGCCAAATATGAGAGATCTTGGGAAATACGGGAGGGTTAACAACCCTAACTAAATAACTCATTTCATTTAGGTCTTCAAGTTATGTAAAGAATACATTGGAATGGAATAGAATTTCGAGAGGAGAGCACTACGACCCAATACTGCAATCTTTCAAGTTCTATTGCGCTAACCCTCAACTTAGGCGCATTCCCAACCCATAACGGCTAGCTATATAGGCCGGATCAGCTTACTTAATACCCTAAGGATGAAACCTAACCATTTTCCCCCCATTACTACATAAGCTAATGGATTATGGTGATTTTCTAGTTTGCAGGTTGAATTTTCTTTTGCCAACTTCGTTTCGAATTTCGGTACTGAAAAATACTACAACTGGTAGTGATTTTATAACTATTATATTGGCAGCTGTGACACAAGTTGTCGGTAGTTTAAATTCTGAAAATTCAAATTGTTCTAGATTTCTGAGCCGATTACTGGTAGCTAGTGAAATTTGAACATACTAATAAATAATTAATTAATATCAGTATTAATATTAATACATAATAGTGTCATTGTATCTGTTGCTTTGTGGTTACAATTCAAGATTATAGTCAGGTAGGCTAAGTGTAAAATAAATATAACATATTTCGTGTGATACATCCCCTTAGGTAATCGACAGAAATACCATTTCACATTTTAATTAATTTCTTTCGTGTTTAGACTTTTATTACAATAATGGAGTAAATATTCTTAAGCATATATTTCAACGTGGCATTTGTTTTCGGAATTCGTACTAATCATTTCACGTGATCAAACAAAATGCATTTTAATATTAGATCATACAGTAATCTACTAACTATTAACATAATGTGTGAGAGGTGCAGAAGGAAAATATACTCTTTCACAAATTATTGACCCACTCAGAAAACACCTCCCCAACATAAAGATGAGATGTGGTAAATAAGCAAAACATCGTTATTGCTAATACTATATTATTATTATTATTATTATTATTATTATTATTATTATTATTATTATAGTATATGGCATTGTGTGATTTTACCTTCGTTTGGTGATATCTAGTATTAGTTGGCAATACTGAAGAGATGGTCAAATTAGCCTTTTGAACTACTCTTACGTGATTCTCACTATACTAAGGTTCGCTGCGTACCCAGATTTCGAGCAGGCAACTTCCCTCGTTCTTAGGCCAGCCCCCTCCATGCGTCGCCAGCCGGCATTCGGGGAATGCTATGGAATGATGACGAAATGGAGAAATGGTGACGGAATGATATAGATGCCTAATATGGGAAAACGGGAGAACCTCGAGAAAAACCCCTACTGCGAACTTCAACCTTGTCCGCCACAAGTGTCACTATGGATTTTTCAATGAAAGGAAAACATTAAAAGTGTCAGAATTGATTGCTGATTCATAATCTTTTTTTTTTTTTTTTTTTTTTTTTTTTTTTTTTTTTTTTTTTTTTTTTTTTAATTTCTGCTTTCAAAATAACATGCATTAATGTTTTGCTAAAATATTATACCGAGTACCCACAAAATGAAGGGCAACAGTTTTATAAAGAATAAACACTATGAACCTGTGTACGACTTTTCTGTATATAGCGGTCGACTTGGGCAGCACTCATTTCGATGCAAGCTTCAAGCCTTAATTTGACATCTTGGCATGCTTTTTTGGATAACTTCACGGAAATTGAGTTGAATTCCTCAATAATAACTTGAAGCAGACAAGCCTCGTTTCGAATGGTACGCTTATGCGATTATTATTTAAATATTCCCAAAGAAAAAAATTCAGGTGGTATTAAGTCGGGGGATCTTACGAGCCATTCAATAGGCCCTCGACGCCCTATCCACAATCTCAACCCAGCTAGTCATTCCCGTTCTACCAGTGCATAATACGGCGCAATGCTGTCAGCACAAGTCTTCAAGGTCATTGAATATTTTCCCCTTATTTCGTGGCCACCCGGTACTTCATGTTTATCATTCCCAGGTAAATAGAATCGGAGGTACTGAATATTAATAAAATTCGTCCAACAGTTTATGAGGAATCGCTATACACAGACAGACGTCATGCGCATAACCATAATTTTTTATATCAGAGATGCTGAAAACTTATATTTTCACAAACATTTTAGAATATATTTTTGAAGCACCGCAACAGATTACTTCTACTGAAGAAGTGAAAGAAAATTAAGGAAGAGAAAATAGAAATAGCAGAAAATGAAAGGGAAGAATTTGGAGAAGAATAAAGATAGGAAATAAGGAATGAATGAAGGAAGCAAATTGAGGGAGAAAGGAAGTAAGAAGACAAAAAGAAAGGCAAGAGGGAAAAGAAGATGTAGAAGAATAGAAAGAAAATAAGAAGCAGAATAAAAAATAGTAGGAGGTGAAGAAGGGGAGAAGAGAAAGAAGCAGAAGGCAAATAAATGAAGAAGAACAAGAGAAATAAAAAGACTGGAAAAGAAGGCCAGTAAAAGAAGAAAAATAAAAGGTAGAACGGAGGGGAAAAGTTAGACGATAAAAGTGGAGAAAGGTAAGGGAACTAAAAGGCGAAAGAGGAGAAATAAAATGAGAAGATAGATAAGGAAGTAAAGAAAGAGAAGCAGTGAAATACGAACAATCCCTATTCTGTAAAAAAAAAAAAAAAGGGAAAAGACGGAAATAACTGACTACAGGTCGATTTAACCAAACATATTTAACTTTAATTATTGTTACTTAAAGTATTTTTAATTGACACTTAAATGGACAGTGCATTTCACCTATACAAATTGCGATTTAAGCTCTCATTAAATTTCATTTAAGTTAATTGGTCAATATTTGGTCATTTAAGTAATTAATTCTGCATTAACGACAAGAATTTTCATCATGGTTAGAAGAATGATGGACTTGATATTTGAAAATTATGATTTCTTACCAAGACGGGCGAGGATAATTTCCGAAGGAGAAAATTATTTTAATGCAATGGACGAAAATGATTTGCAAATGCGTTCTAGTCTAAGCAAAAAATAAAGCATTGTACTCGTATATTTTGAATAGTACAGAACGTGATTTAGTATTTCAAACTGATAGTTAAGTATGGTACTCGTATTTCATAATATTACTTTTTAAATGATAGGCTATATTTATTAAAGAAAATGTTTAATCAATCTTCGGTTGCCTAAGATACGGCAACTAAAGTAATATGAATAACGAATTTATCATGTACGCCTAAGCCTAATATTACTGTTGAAGGCATTGGAGTAACGGAAATCCACACAAAGTCTTAGCATTTTGCTTCCTGCATGATATTTCCTTGTATCTACTTTCATATTATCACAGTCTAGTATATACAGTCGCGAAGCTCAATACGTAGTAAATATGCAAACATGAGATAGTTGCTCACCACTAGGATCGCTAATATCGCCTCATTACAGGGAATGCAAAATAGTACCGGCACAGTCTATTGTTTCTAGCACCCTCAAAACTCAAGCTTCGTCACTGTATATAGTAGACTGTGAGATTATCCTATTCTATCTTCAATATTGAGATAAGGTTTTTTTTGCATTGAAGTCTATTTCTACTTATTTTCAATCGCTCTTCTTTACTTCTAAATTCTGCCCATCCGTATTTTTGCTTCCTATGATTTAAACATGTTTTGAGGTTACCTCTATGTATGACGACATTTTACTGTCGCAATGTAACAAATGAACTCACTATAAAGGTCATTACTTACATTGGCCTTCGAAATTACTATTTAACTATGATTCCGAAGGCCGTGATGGGAATTAAATTAATTGGCTTTATTTTAAACGCGTATTATTTTGGTGAAACACAAACTAATTCCGTATTTAAGTTAAATTACAATTAGTTAATTGTGGATTAGTAACATGTTGGTGAAATAGCCCTTAGACAAAAATCTGATCATCACATAACAGTGTATTCATGCTTTAAGGAAAATGTAAGAATGAACGTTCTTTTCTACCACGACGTGCCCTGTCCACACCCTCAGTTTCACTCAGTCAACGCCCTTTCACCAACGATAAATCACTACTCGATTGCTTTTAACGGTGTATAATCGCTCGTTTACAACGTGGTTAAATAAACATAAAGTCAGGAATGTATTCGCTGAGCCAGCTAGTGACAACGGCAGATCTGTTAATTTTTCTACATTCTTGAAGCATGGCAAAGTGTCACATTGACAATCCGTTCCGTAAGTCCGTACGAATTTCAAAACACCTCTCGTTCACCAGATAAACTGATATCTGTTATTGCGAGTTGAAGATATAAGTAGAAGTCTCGTCATTTGAATCAATATCTCGAAGTAATTTCATATATTCGAACTTCTTTGTATTCCTATCCTGAAAACTTTCATTTATTGTAGAGAGAAGTTTATAAACCGAATATATAATAGGCGTTATTTACTAAAGATCAATGACATTTTTATAAAGCAAAAAAGAATAACTTACAGCTTAATGATTTCCATAAATGAGCCAAAAACCCGCTCTCTCAAAATCACAAACAAAAAAGAAAGGAGAATGATGGTAATAGTTGTTTTAAAAAAGACCTTCTGTGAAGAATTTTAAATTGGACCTCAGTTTTTAACTGTAATTAAGATACATTAGACAACTTTCTTGATTTTTCAAGTAAAAATAAAAAATGTGCTAATAAATGGGGCACATACGTAATTTTTTAGAATAAATATCGAAAGCATAAACTCTTACAGTGGATAAAAACTACACTTTTATTTCAAAACTTCTTTAAGTCAAAGTAATTTCTGTTATCCGTTTCACTTCGAAATGTCAAGTTTCTATTATATTCGTATTAATAATTATTATTACATAATAATAGTAATAATAATATTATTACTATTGTTGTTATTATTATTCTTTGTTGTTGTGTTTTGTTATTTAGTCAACTTTCCAAAGATACTAATAAGACATCACTCATGAGGCAATTAAGAGAGAAGATAATGGGGTAGAGTAGCTAGTTTCTTTTCCCTTCCATTGCATACATCACTGACTAGTAACATATTATACTAATCAGACTTCTGAATTATTATTATTATTATTATTATTATTATTATTATTATTATTATTATTATTATTATTATTACTGAATAAGTTATATAACTTAGTTTTTTGTTAAAGGGCTATTTCACCAACATGTTACTAATCCATAATTAACTAATTGTAATTTAACTTAAATACGGAATTCGTTTGTATTTCACCAAAATAATACGCGTTTAAAATAAAGCCAATTAATTTATTTCCCATCACGGCCTTCGGAATCATAGTTAAATAGTAATAAAATTTCGAAGGCCACGTGCTTGTTAATGTAACCAATGACTTTTATAGTGAGTTCATTTGTTACATTACGACAGTCAAATGTCGTCATAAATAGAGGTAACCTCAAAACATATTTAATACTATGGTAAATACTGTGATAAATTACCTGCTTGACTATTTTCGACGTGGCGTCCGTCATTGTCCGAAGCCTAGTGAGGTCCAGCGCTATCTTCTGGTTTCCTGTTGTGGTGGGGTGTGTTCATGATTGTGTCGAAAAGGGTGTGTGTTTTAAAATTCAGTTGAATGTTCAGGATGTGTTGTGGGTGTATTCTTGTGTCTTTGTAAATTTCATATTGTTCTAAATTGTCGAGTTTCTGATTTTTATGGCTGGATATGTAGTATTTTCATGTCTATATTGCTGTAGTTATAAATTGAATTTTGTGATGTGGTCTGCGTAGGTTAAATTGTGTGTGGTATGGTTATATCTGTGATATCTTTCTTGTAACGTGTTTGAAATGATTTTCCAGTCTGTCCAATGTAGAAGTCGTTGCAATTACTATTGCATGATAGTTTGTAAGCACCTGTTAAGTTGTAGGTATTTGTTTGTCTATTATTATTATTATTATTATTATTATTATTATTATTAAAGCTTTAATACCAAACATATTCAGAACACAAACTGATCTATAGTCTGTCCATAACAACTCAGTCAAGAATCTGATTAGAATCAAACTCTACACCGTTTAGTTGATCTCAAATGTATAACAAAACCCAGAAGAGACGTAAGAAAGGAGTCAGGTGGAAAAAGAGAAAGAAAAGTGGAGAAGGTAGAGAACATCAAAGTTGTTACTTTACTTTAATCTTTCTCCGACTCTGCTAAAAAGTTGATTCTCATAACGAAGGGAAAAAAAAGAAGTACGTGAGTGAACAAGTGTAGTTAAAAGAACGTCACATATGCCACTCTTGAGCGACAGGCAGCTCTCTCCACGTAGTATGACATATTCACAAAAACCAACCAAAAATTTCGCAATATATCACGCATTAAGCAACATTATCATTTCTGTTCCTTTTTTGAAAGCGTTCTTCACTCAACTGCCGCGCTGCAAAGTAGGTAAACTTCTTCCCTAAAAGGACAACAGTTTTCTAATTCCGAAGTGAGTCGGCCTCCACACGTAACAAATAACAGCAATACATACACAATGCAGCGCAGCGGCGGACTGGCCTACTCCGGATTTACGCAGTAGTGTGCAGTGACGGATTGGCTCATTCTACAACCAGCAATCCAACTTGTTTCTCTGACACCTTGCCTAATTAAAGAATACAACGTAACGCAGCTTTTACAGTGACTGGAAGCGGACATGTAAAGGCCATTTTCAATTCCGAGAACAGGAAAGAGTCTTTTGTGCGAGATCATGCGTATTTGCTTGCTTTCCGCACAAAACCAATACGCGGTAAGTGTGCAATACCACATTCAGTATTCCCAACGTAACACATAACAATTTCCTTATTCTTACCGCTTAAGCGTCATATTCATTTTACTGCTTTAGGCTTTTAACATATTATTTTTAAAGACGTTCAACATAGTAATAATTATAAATTGGAAACTTACCACTGCAATTTGACCTAATTATTGTTTTTAAATATTTGCAAAAATTAAGTAAACTCTACTACTCCACTAAAGTTATTGCATTCGTGATGCAAGTAACATTAAGGAAGCCGTGAAAAAATCAACAACATTCCAGATGCCGATGTTATTACTGCAATATGTTATATAAATAATATTGTTAAAATATTAAAATGAAAAATAAATCATTACATAACCTTACCGTTTGTTTTAAGTTCGCATTTATAGACTGGGGGAAAAAAAGACAGACGTATATCACGGCCTGCTGCAATATAGTAAACACAGAAAAATTTTATAGCAACATTGTTGAAGAGAGATATTTTTGTTTTCCAAAATTGCCGTCATTAAACAGAAACCAAGATGGTGATTTCATTGCAACTAATTAAAAATTCCTCTTTCAGGTATGTAATAAACGATCTTCGCACAAAATAATGTACGATACACGAGCGGTATGTTTGTTTTCATGTTCTCGGAAATTAAAAAAGCTCCACTACGTTTCGCTTTTTCAATCTTTTCCTCGAACATGAAAACATCAACATACCGCTCTTGTAACGCATATTACTATTCTCTTCACGGTTTATAAAAGGCTACCTTCTCTTGAATCAGAGAGATCAAAGTGTGATCCTCATCATAATGTTTTGTGACGAAGAAAAACAGAAGGAAATCATACCAGTCTATCATTATAGGTTCCACTATCAAGAGAAAATTTCATATACGTTATCGTGTATCTCAATAATAATAATAATAATAATAATAATAATAATAATAATAATAATAATAATAATAATAATAATATTTACAGAGAAGTTGAATGGAATGCATGTCACTATTACATACCAACTCCTAGTATATTAGCATTACGTCAAATATGTTGAAGTGCTAACCAGAACTGTTATTGTTCAATTTTCTCCCATGTCATGGTGCACTTCCTGAACGAGATCGCTTTCGCCCTGTCACGACAAGTTAGGAAACGACGTGACTGAATAGAGATGTACAGTACATATGTACGTGAAAGTGTACCAAGTGTATTGCATAGAAATGCAGGGCAGAGTGGGGGGTAAATGTATTTAGCAATTTCCCCTAAGATGCTTCTTATCAACATAGACAAAATTCCAGATGGTTGACAAAATTATGTAAATTCAAACGAAAATTTTACTGGCGTCATATTAAACGAAAATATTATCTCCAACTCGAATTAAAGACCTTACACTATATACAAAGAACTATTTCATAAACTCGAAAACATATAAACGGGAGAAAAATAATTATATAATGAAGTTATATAAGACCATAGTCATCGGAAGAAAAATAAAGAAGGTAAAAGTACGAATTATAAATAAGGCAGTAGAACAATTGAACAGCTTCAAAAACTTGGGGTGTACTATAAGCAGTAACATGAGCTGCAACCAGGAAGTCAAAAGGAGGATAGCAATGAGAAAGGAAACTTTTAATAAAAAAGGAACATCATCTGTGGACGTCTGGAAAAAGAACAAAGGAAGAGACTAATGGAGTGCTTTGTGTGGAGTGTGGCATTGTTTGGGCCTTACGACGAAGTGAAGACAAACGACTAGAAGCATTTGAAATGTGGATATAGAGAAGAATGGAACGTGTGAAGCGGACAGACAGAATAAGAAATGAAGCTATGGGTGAAGGAAGAATAATACTGAAAGTGATCAATACGAGGAAAAGGAATTGGTTAGGTCACTGGCTGAGAAGAACCTGCCTACTGAAGGATGCACTGGAAGGAATGGTGAACGAAAGAATTCTAAATGAGGCAGTAGAACAAGTGTACAACTTCAAATACTTGGGATGTACTTTAAGAAGTAATATGAAGTGCTTT